>NW_026611293.1:0-47219 GCF_029633865.1 Lampris incognitus
ACACACATGCACACAAGCGCGCACACACACGCACACACAAACACACAAAACACACACACACAAACACAAACAGTCGAGCATTCAGGGTTTCTGCACACAGCTTGCTTGTTTCCACCACTTCTGCAGCAGTGCGCGTGCGCGCGCGGACGAGCCGCCATTTGTGTTTACTGGGTTGCAGTGAACACGGAGGGCAGTTAAACTAGTCCCTCAGCGTCCACCGGAGAGAGACACACAATGGCCCGCGTTGTGTAAGCCCCGGCCCACTTGTTGTGCGCGTTGTTGCGTTTCGCTCATTAGAAGAATGTCCCGCCGCGAGCCAAGTGGGACACCGGCGCGCCACGCGGCGCCGCGCGCCGCCGTTGCGCCACGGAGGGAACGAGCGTGTTATTGCACTGGATTGTGGGCGAAGGGCAAACCCGATAAACAGCTACTACCCCCACCCACCCCCACCCCCACCCCCCGTTTGACTTCAGCCCCGCTGCCCCTTCCTCGTGCACACAGTCGGGCAAACTCGTGCAAAAAAAAAAAAAGGTCGCAAGGAAGACAAAAGCAGCGCAGAATGAGAACAATCTTTTATTGGTGTTTTTCGGGAAATCTGAACTACATCCAAAAACACCAGCGCCCGACGGGCTGGGCAACATGGACACCACTGACACAGCGGGGTAGTTACCATTCAATTAGAGTCACTACAGAGTTATTAACCACATCTGTGAGGGTATTAGAGAGACTACATCCTGTTGGGAGAGCGAACGATCACTTGATTGAGGTAAAAACAGGGGGCTGGGTGGGGGTGGGGTGGGGGTGGGGAGGCAGAAATAAACCAACAAGAAATATGTAGATAGTGTGCATAGTCCATACAAAGCTGGAGAACGGAGCGGCCCGCTGCGATGGCAGGTTAAAGTGAGTCTGCGCGGCGTCCGTCTCCAGAGTGTCCGATGAACCGCCGTGGCCTGAGGAGGCCGCGGGCGACAAGAGAGGAACCGAGAAAAGACGGCCGTCCTCGAGGGGGGGTGGGGGTGGGGGGGCTGGGGGCCAGCCGAGTTCAGCTGAATGTGGAGTCCGTCCGGGAGCACCGAGCAGAACGAGTCTCTCTGAGGAGCCTTTTTGAGACCGAGACGTTTCAAGGTGCAGCGGATTGTGTCCGTCCAAAACAAAGAGAATCGTTCAGTAATACAGAAGAGCAACAACAAAGAGGGATAACAATCATAATCGTAACAATAATCATAGTAGTATGGTAGCTATTCAACATGGTCATTGAGGGGATAAAAAAAAAAAAATAACGAGTCTATCACTGGTTTGGCCAGGGAACATACTAGGTGATGTACCGTGCCGCCCCCCCCCGTGTCGGTGGGGGGGGGGGGCACACAGAGATGCTGATAGACAAGAGTAAACAGTCAGGACCACTGTATAGAAAGAACAGCAAAAAAAAAAAACCAAAAAAATACATATCAACAAGCTTTGTGAATCAATGTAAGGAACTTTTGGCTATTATTTATCCCAGAAATCTGAGAAATCAACATCATTCCAATCAATGGAATCACCAAACCCATCTCCTGGGATTTCACTTTCATACGCATGCTTACACACTCATCTCACCACTCAATCACCTGTTTGTAGACCTCCACCAAACACACAAGAGCCCGTACGGGCCTACCCAATATTGACAACACGTTTCACTTAAATCCACAAATACTGACGCTCGATGAATTTAAGCTCACTAATAAAGTACAGTAAAATCAAGGTGCGCTCTCCTGGGGTGGCTGATGGGATTATGTCAAGAGTGTGTTAAGGACGCCGGGATGCGACTAGGCTATGTACCAGCATACATATACATAGGGCAAGAAGATCAAAGAAGGCTGGATCAGTTCATCTGGATACAATATCTATCTGGACACAGTGTTCATCTGGATACAATGTTTATCTGGATACACTGTTTATCTGGATACAATGCTTATCTGGATACAATGTTCATTTGGATTCACTGTCCATCTGGATACAATGTTTATCTGGATACAATGTTTATCTGGATACACTGTTCATCTGGATACACTGTTTATCTGGATACAATGCTTATCTGGATACAATGTTCATCTGGATACAATGTTTATCTGGACACAATGTTCATCTGGATACAATGTTCATCTGGATACAATGCTTATCTAGATACAATGCTTATCTAGATACAATGCTTATCGACAGATACATTTGAAATGTGATGAAACGTATCTGTCGACAACCATTGTATCCAGATAAACATTGTATCCAGATAAACATTGTATCCAGATGGATTTGAGTGATGAAACGTATCTGGCAATAAACATTGTATCCAGATAAACTGATTCAGCCTTCTTTGATCTTCTCAGCTGGATTACTGAGCATGCATCAAGACATCGGACAAGATGCCGCGGGAAGCTTATGCTTTGAAAAATGTGTGGAGACTGGATGAGAGTGAGCGCAGCTGGAGATGGATCAGTTGAGCTACAGATACAGACACAGAGGGAGGGTGGTGGTGACATAACAATTCAGAAGAGGAGAACAGGAAGACCCCGCGTTACCTGGGGGCAACACAACCCAGCCCGGCACCATTTTAGGTGAAATATCAAACAACGGAGTGGAGCCGAAGCATTCGACAACAGAAGAGGAGAGAGAGAAATGGTTCGATGTGAGCACGGGCTTGACGAGCCCACACCGATTTCACGAGATTTTACCCTGTGTGAAACTGGAATAATCCTAATGTGACAGATTACTGTGCATGGTCAATAGGGAACCTAAGCACCAAGTAAATTAAATAGTGTATAGCAAAAATGTAAAACTTTTTTTTTTTTTTTTTTGCACTCACTTGCAAAGGACAAAGTAGTGAGGATAGTGCACGACTTCGCACATGCCATCCACCGTTCTCTCTCACTCCCAGTCTCTTCATGCCCGTTCCCGGTGACACAAACATAGCCGGGGGAAAAACCCGAGTGCTCGAGTAAAATCCACAAAAACTATACAATTTAAAGATCATTTTGCTCTCTTAAATTTACAACTGAAATGTCCAGCCCCCCCCCCCCGTCGCTGCATCCTCACTCCAATCAAGTCCAAGAAAAAAAAGAAAAAAAGATACCCAACTAAGGTTGACTGCATCCTCAATATACCATCTCCCCACTAATCTACATTGAAAAGATATTTAACATTGCGTTCCATGTCTCTATGTCCCAGTCATGTAGAAAATATACAAAAATTAATCTCCAAATTTGCTCTCAAGCTAATTTTACTTTAGTATTATAAAAATATACATATCTCCAATAACAAAACCCTTAAAGGTCACGTCGTTCGTCTCTCTTGATTAATCCCTCTGTCCGTCACCTTTTAGGACCGTCCACTGACACCTCAACAAAATAAGACACCTGAGCTTCGATATATATTTATATATAAACCCTTCTCCTTGTCTCATACATTCATCATCATTCTCCTCCTCCTCCTCCTCCTCATCATCAGGACCATAATCATCATCATCATCACAACCCAATTCTGTCCATCATCCCATCCTAAAAACGAGAGTCCTTTTGATCCACCTAGTTTAATCTTCGTCTCCGCTCTTCGTTCCTCCCTTTCATCACTGGTCGCCGAGACGGTTCTCGTATTTACTAAGGATGTTGCGACAGCGGCCAAGTTCCTTCCGCATCTCGGCCACTTCCTGTCTGAGAGCGGCGTTCTCCCTCTCCAGGTAGGCGGCGCGCACCGATATCTGGTTCTCCTTGAGACGGCGAGCGTCACGGGAGCGCTTTGCTGCCTCGTTGTTTTTACA
The DNA here is from genome assembly GCF_029633865.1 of Lampris incognitus. Lineage (NCBI taxonomy): Eukaryota > Metazoa > Chordata > Actinopteri > Lampriformes > Lampridae > Lampris > Lampris incognitus. The sequence goes on from NW_026611293.1 coordinate 3,791, forward strand.
CCTCCTGGACCAGTACTTTTCATCCTGTGCCGGGCAGAAGAGGAAAATAAAAACCGGGGGAAAAGAGAGGAGAAAACACGTGTTTAGAGAGTGTTTTGTTGTCACCTAAACGAGCTTGATCAAAATGCAGCGACCGCCTCAGCTGAGCCGTGCTTCCTCTATCTGGCCGATCTGACAGCTGCAGATCAGCTCATTATCAGGAGGAAGTACTTCATAAACCAGTAAGTGTGTGCGTGAAGGGAATTATAAAACTCAAATCCGGAGAGGTAAAAAAAAAAAAAAACAGATAATCATTATGACGTACTAGCACTGAGAAACAGCGGTATTAGTAAAGGGAATCTGGGCGTTTGCCATCTGGACATGAGCCACACAGCACACTGTGGAGGCGGCCTCCTCCCGTTCACTGTCATTTATCTGATGAGGCTTTAACATCGTTTACCGCCACACTCACAACGTCAACGACGGCGTTTGAGTAATGCACCGACACTGGAATGGACCAGTGAATCGACGTCGGCGGTTTTACTTTGTCGACACAAAGTTGGAAAATATGAAACTTTTGGGGGATTATATTCGACCTTATTTCATACCGTATACAACAGAAACAGGTTTTCTTTGGATTGGCTGAGCTAGCTAGCTAGCTAGTAAAGCTGTAACACACTCACAGCTAGCTAGCTAGCTAGCTAGCTGTGAGTGTGTTACAGCTTCCAGTTACAGCTGGTGATCTGACCGTACGACGCACATTTGCTGTTGCCCATAAGAGGCTGTGGCCGCGGAAGCAACTGTTTCCATAGGAGAACTGATGTAGGCTCATTTCTGTTTCGATTCATTTATTAGTCTACTGCTGAGGTGCAGGGATGGGTTGCTCTGCTGTGATATCTACATCTGAAGTTGATTCACACACTGTCTAAAGTGACGATAACACACTGAATATGAACTGTGTAGTACCGGGGCACCGTACGGGTTCATTCGCAGCCACAAGGCTGACGAATGCGGCCATTTTCCGGCATCATCTCACAGTGTGACTGTCGGATATTCGGGGCTACGGTTCTAAGTGCTGCACTAAAGCGGCCCACTCGCAATCCCCGCTGTTCTCAAAAGTACGTCAAGGTGTTTGTTTTCCACATCCGTGCACCACCTTCCACCTTTGGGACTTCCTTTCCCTTTTCACATTATTTCACTTTTGCATGTCCTTCCCCTTCTAGGATGCACGCTTCGTTGATGCTAAATTATTCATGTGTTATTGAATCATACGTGATGATCACTCATAGATTATTGAATCAGCACCGTTTATGCAAATGATGTCTAAACAGAGAGCGGCTGTTGACTTGTAGATGTGCTTTCAATGCAAATGAAACCGTAGTGAAACCAGTTTGTGTAAAAAGTAACGGCACCGACACCGTCTGTAAGAGGATGCAGTGAATTTCTCATTCGCCCCTTGCCCGGGGTATTTTAAGGAGACGGACTGTCAGCTAATAACTGCGACGCATCTTAAATATTAGTAACTTGAGTAAAAAACATAAAAGAAATTAAACACATCTCCTAAAAACTGTCTTGCAAAACTTGCATTTACCCCTCATACCTGCAGACATTTACCCCTCACACCTGCAGACATTTACCCCTCATACCTGCAGACATTTACCCCTCACACCTGCAGAAATTTACCCCTCACACCTGCAGACATTTACCCCTCATACCTGCAGGAATTTACCCCTCATACCTGCAGGCATTTACCCCTCATACCTGCAGGCATTTACCCCTCATACCTGCAGACATTTACCCCTCACACCTGCAGGCATTTACCCCTCATACCTGCAGACATTTACCCCTTACCTGCAGGCATTTACCCCTCAACCCTGCAGACATTTGCCCCTCATACCTGCAGGCATTTACCCCTCTTACCTGCAGGCATTTACCCCTCATACCTGCAGACATTTACCCCTCATACCTGCAGACATTTACCCCTCACACCTGCAGACATTTACCCCTTACCTGCAGGCATTTACCCCTCATACCTGCAGACATTTACCCCTCATACCTGCAGACATTTACCCCTCATACCTGCAGACATTTACCCCTCACACCTGCAGGCATTTACCCCTCATACCTGCAGACATTTACCCCTCACACCTGCAGACATTTACCCCTCAACCCTGCAGACATTTACCCCTCAACCCTGCAGACATTTACCCCTCATACCTGCAGGCAGGGTATTCCAACTGGAAATACCTTGGAAGTAGGAATCTGTTTAGTAATGCTAACATAACAGGTATCTGCCTATAAATAACTGCATCGCCTGTTCGAACCCTCTGGTTGACCATTTAAATGTCGTTGCCGTTTCAGTGTTAACGATAATATTAGAGAAACACCATTTCCAGCACGAACCTTCATGTCATCGGGTACCAGCATCTTGCGCGCCTTCTTGATCATGGGCTGTGGCTTGAGCTCCTCCTCAGTGAAGCGGTGCCTCCTGGGGTCGAAGCTCTCCTGGCCGGGGACGCTGGACAGCGCCATGTCCGAAGAATCCATGTCAAACATTCCCATCACATCGGGCCCGCTGCCCGTGGGCGTGAGCATGGGCGCACAGGAAGACGAGGAGGAGGAGGAGGAGGAGGAGGAGGAGGAGGAGGGTGACTCACAGGAGTCGTTCATACTCGTCTGGTTGCCTGCAGGAGAGAGGAAGATCGGTGTGATTAAGATACTCTTCACCTAACAGCGTTCACACTGATCCTGCCCTACGACACCGGCGCTCGATGGCAGGCCGCCCGGAAAAGCTGTACCGATACAGTAAACTGCAATGACCAGCAGGTGGCAGCAGCGAGCCGCTTTCCGTCTGCAACAACAACACTTGGCGAGCCCGTCGTTTGCCTTAATGAAAGGCAACAGCAAAGTATTTTTCGCCTTCTGAACGGTAAGATTTGTCTGGAACCGTTCCCTGGGGATACACCACGGAAACTGGCCCATCCAGGACGTATAGGAACAAAACGTTTTGGGGGTAGAAGGCGGCACAGTGAAAGAAGCAGCGGGGCTCTCATACAGACACTGGCTTCGGGAATAAGCCGGTGGTTCGAAACCTCACGCCAAGGCCCTCTGAATAAACAAGCGGAGCCCAAACACTCCCACGTGATAAGACCCGGCTCCACGGACTCACACGCATGTGAAAACCACATTCTTGTTAGATATGACGTCATACAAAACTGCGACCTGTACATTTAGTGTGTGTGTGAGGGGGGGGAGGGGGGGTAACACTGGGGAGGGGTTTGATCAAAATAATTCTTGTGCGTTCACTGTGCTGCCTACTGCCATGCGAAACTCGAGGCCGTTAAATTTGAGAATTCCTTTATTTTAGTGGGAAAACCCTGAGTCCCCCCCAGTCCTCCCTCTCTCTCTCTCTCTCTCTCTCTCTCTCCCTCCCTCTCTCTCTGTCTCTCTCTCTCTGTCTCCCTCTCTGTCTCCCTCTCTCTCTCCGTCTCTCTCTCTGTCTCTCTCTCTCTCTCTGTCTCTCTCTCTCTCTCTCCGTCTCTCTCTCTGTCTCTCTCTCTCTCTCTCTCTGTCTCTCTCTCTCTCTCTCTCTCTGTCTCTCTCTCTCTCTCTGTCTCTCTCTCCGTCTCTCTCTGTCTCTCTCTCTCTCTGTCTCTCTCTCTCTGTCTCTCTCTCTCTCTCTGTCTCTCTCTCTCTGTCTCTGTCTCTGTCTCTCTCTCTCTGTCTCTCTCTCTCTGTCTCTCTCTCTCTCTGTCTCCCTCTCTCTCTCTCTCTCTCTCTCTCACGGCGTCGTGCAAAAGTGCTGCAGAGAACTTCACGTATTCAGGGGCAGGAAAGCGTATAAACATCCGACAGCAGAAACGTTATGTAACTTCCCACCCCTCCCCTTTAAACTAGTTCTCTGAGTGGGGCCAGTGTAGGGATACACCTCGCCCCCCCCACACACACCCCCCCCCCGTCAGGGCCCGGAGACACCCAACTTTCCTTTCCTATCAGATCACAGACACCCCTCCACTCCTTTGTTAATCTCCCCCGGACACACACACACACACACACACGATTGGATATTGATTTTGGATACCATGCCAAAATCAATACCCTTTCCAATACAGTGTGTTGCGGCAGATTACGCCTCGTGTTGGTGGAGAGAGACACACAACTCCGCCTGCAGCCACACACGTTATCTCCTGCACACCACAAGCCCAGCTAGGCACTCGGCAAGCGCTCTACACTGCCCCCTATCCGCTCCTCCGGCCGTTTCAAAACAACATCACGTCCACATATTTCACGCGTTCGGGTCCGAGCTTCCTCTCTCAATGAAACACGCGTTTCATTACCGTCGGCCGCGCGTGCTCACGAGACCGCCAGCGCGAGACGAGACGAGACGGGCACGGCCTCGAGATCACCGAGACTCTCTTGTCAACCTGAAACCCGTCAAGGCTTTCACAAATGAAGCCCGAGCCTTCTCCGCGGTCAGCGCCCGAGTCCACACGGGGGCGCTCTAGTCGACGGTAACGGCCTTTTTGGTCGCGCAGCGCAAACCCCCCTCCCCCTCCACCCCCCCCCCCAGTTTATAAACCCGCTCCTCTGTAAAGCCTCCACAACCGCTGCTCTTCCATATTTCACTTTCTCCTGTATAATATTTTCCCCTGATCTCTCCAATCAGACCGTCCCATCTGAAAGTCTGGGAAGCTCTCCCTCCCCCCTCCCTCCCTCTCCTCCTCCCTCCCCTGGTTCCTCCTACATGTCTGCTGGCCCTGCCTCTAGTTCTCTCGCTCCAGTACTCGCGGCCCCTGCACGTGTTGCGACGCGTGCACATGGCTGTACAGTGTGAGGTGGGGAGAGAGAGATTTAAAGACACGCAGCCACAAATACTCCTCACACCCCTCGCTCCTCCCCCCCCCTCCCCCCGCGCTCGCGGCTGCTGACCCCGCGGCACGCCAGCGACCGGCTGCAAGCGAGCGAGCGACTGCGCCGTGCAGCGTGCAGCAGCACACGCCAAGCTAAACCCAGAGCCTCTTTCTCACAGCCATGCAGTTGACTCATCAGAAACCTCCTCCCCCCCCCCTCCCCCCTCCTTTATCATATACTCCTCTACAGACACATGCATGAAAGGACCTGCTTCCTTCTAACCTGCGCTACGGTTTGTTATGAAAAGCAAATTCCAGGCATTGTCCGGCCCCGCCATTCCTACATACTATCTGTCAGCTCCGCTTTGCATTCGGCCCTCGGTGACTTTGCCCTTCCACCTCCTGTTCCGACTCCACGGGACGGGAAAACGCTTGATCACCGCGGTGTTTATTCTGAACTGAACGATGGGGGATGGGGGGGGAGAGGGTGGGGGAGGGGGGGGGCTAAAACGCTGAATCACTAGCCAGTGGAAATATTCTGAGGACGCGCCGTATAATCCTGTTTTGTACCTCAAACACTACAGAGTTGAACTCCGAACTCTGCGGGGGCCATAATTCGGTATGACGCCGACATTTTGTGCTGAATGGCCAGCACGCCGATGAAATGTGAAGAATGCCCAACTATCAGGCACCTCGATCTAGACTCCGGCTCTGGTGTGCTCCTCTATCCGCTCGCGTGCGAGCAAACTCACCGTGTAGACAGTCGGCTCCTCCCAGCAAGCTCTGCGGCTGTGCCACTTCCAGGCCAATGAGTGAAGGGGAGGAAGAGGAGGAGGAGGAGGAAGAGGAGGAGGAGGAGGAGGACGACGAGCAGGGCGGAGGTGAGGACGGTGGGCACTGAGAGCTCTGGTTGGGCATGGCCGACTGGGAGCTCTGCGAAGGGATCTGGGCCGAGCTGGAGTTGTTGTTGTGGACACTGGCCATGCCGTTATCTGTCAGAAACTCTTCCAAGTCCATGTACTGCAGCTGGAACAGGCCCCCGTCCGCGGGCAGGGTCCGGTCCCACAGGAGGGACCCCAGGAACTGGTTGAAGCCTCCGCCGCCATTGCCCCCGCTTCCCCCACAGTTATTACTGCTGCTGTTGTTGTTGTTGTTGTTGTTGTTGTTGTTGCTGCTTATTCCATTCCCGTTCCTCATGGAGCACACCCCCAACGAGTCCTCGTCCAGGTCCAGAGATCTGTCTTTGTCTGCCGGAGAGAAGAGGGGATGATATGATTATTACAAGATTATACTGATGATGATGATGATGATGATCTGGGTTATCTGATTAGCTGGACTGGTTCCAGTGCACAGGGACGTTTTCTGGTTGTCAGATCGCCCCTTTTGATCCCCACATCTTTCTCGGGGGACACTAATCGACGCCCGGCCTCCTGATTTGCCCCTGAACGACGTGGGCTGGCAGGTGGACCAATCAGACACACCTTTCTGCAGGACCCTCTCTTCCAACTCGTCTTTCACTCTCCCTCTTGTCTTTCGTTCTCTCCCGCCCGCCCGCGCCCGCCCGCCCGCCCCCCCTTTCTGTTTCCCTCTTTTCACACATGCGTACACACCACACTCACACAAACACACACACCACACTCACACAAACACAGATGGGCCAGATGGTAGTGGAGTAGCAGCATGGAGCAGGAGCTGAAAACAATTGGCTGTTATAACAATGGTGTAACTCTATGAACCGGGGGCTGGGCAGTACACCGTCGATATGAGATTGGCGGCGTGACGTAGGACCAGGTATCACCTGGCAGTCCGGCTGTCGTCATATCGTAATGTGGTGCGTCTCGTTTTGAAAGGCTGCCTTACAGTAAAGGGACGAGGTTTTCTGAACTGGTTAAGACTGTGGTAGCTTCCACCCGTTTGCTCATCACATCCACATTTGTAATGACTAGCCATCACGACAATACTGTCATAACCTCAATGTCTGGGTATTGCATCAAATATCGCGATGTTTGGAGTTTTGATTTCGATGTATGGTGACATTTGAGTTTGTCCATGTCGGACCATAGCTGGGCCTCTGTTTGGGCACTGCAGGCTCTTGCAGCACACATGCCTTCACGGCATGGCTGCAACACCAAAACATGGCGTCACGCAATAATAATCTGGCTCTAAAACTGGAGGAGTTGGCAGGAATTTGAACACGTGTGTCAGGGTCATGACAGGATCATAAAAAAATGCAAACCTATGAAAACCTGTGCGGGGTGTGTGTCATTCCGGTGCCACGAAATGGCCACGGCTGGATCTTCGGTATTGCACCAATGTTGTTTGTTGAAACTGCGATTTTTGTCATAATATATTGCACACAAAAGGAGGTGACTGGGGTTTAGGGGGAAAGTGCAGCACACCACCACTGTCAAACACAGAGCTAAACACCGGATGTTGGACTGCTCACGTGACATCAGTGTCAACAACAACAACATGACAAGTTATTATATTCAAGGTGGATCTTGAGATCGTGTGAGAATGTTCACCTTTGACATCGCATGGAGTTTTTACTCGCTGATCCCCCTTCATGGGATGCTGCAGGAGGGACTTAAGACCTGTCATGGAGTTCAGGTTCCCACCCGTGAGGGAGCCTCCGGGCTGAGAGCAAATCCCGAACTGCGGGCTCGCGCCAGCTGGGAGGTCAGGAGTCAAAAGCTGAGAGAGCTGCCTGGACATCCTCGGTCGGATGGGGGTCTGTAGTACGAAAGCTCGGGTGCAAATGGTGATCTTGAAAAACTGGCCGGAACACCTGGCGAGAAGACAAGCAAGTTGAATGACTCGTGTGTGTGTGTGTGTGTGTGTGTGTGTGTGTGTGTGTGTTTGCGTGCGTGCGTGAGAGAGGCTGTGCGTGAGAGAGACTTAGGCGTGAGAGAGACTTAAGCGTGAGACAGCCTTAAGCGTGAGAGAGCCTAATCGATTAGACGGCGTACTGGGGCTCCATGAGCGGGCCCATTATAACCACACGTACACACCGGTTCTATGTGTGTCGTTGCCCTGCAGGGAGCGACATTCGGTCCGCTATGGCCCTCGGTGGCACATATGAGCGGTGAGACGCAGCGAATATGGAAACAGAAAGCGCAGCGAGACAAGAGTTGTGAGCGCGTGTGAGCGCGCGTGTGAGCGGCGCGCGGCTCTCACCTTTTACTTGTTGTCGGTTGTGTGCTGGACCCCACGTCGTCTCATTTTCACGTAGAAGTATTCCGGTAACTGGGCGCAGCGGTACAGGTGTTGTTGTTGTTGTTGTTGTTGTTGTTGTTGTTATAGTCCGCTGTAAGACTCCGGCGCCGGGCTTGTGTGGCGAGGCGAGGCGAGGCGGGGTGGGGGCGGGGTGGGGTGTGGGGGTCAGTCCGCGCAGCGACTTGAGTCCATAACAAACACACCACGGTCGGAGGGAAGACGACTGGGTCGGCCGGGCCGAGATGCGGCTGAAGTTGGAAGAACAGCGCGCCGCGACTTCTTCCCTTCTTCTTCGCTGCTGCCCCCGACTGGCTTTGCGAGGCGATATGGCAAAAGGTCCCCGCCGAAGAAGAAGAAGACAGCGGTCGGAGAGCGGCGGCGAGAGAAAAACAAGTGTGCGTGCGTCTGTAAAGGTCCCGTCGGTCAGATGACAAGTCGTATTGCTCTCCCCTCTCCGTCCTGTCGCCGTCTGCGGCTCCTCGCGCGGGGGGGGGAGGGGCCTGTTTTCCCTCCCTCCGCGCCTCTCTCGCGCATCCCCATGCGCACACATTCGCAAGGCACGGGCTCGGGCCGCGCGACGGCTGTTCCCTCTCAGCTGGAGCCGACACGGGCGGCTCACGTGACGTCAGGCAGGCGGGGGGAGGGGGGCGTGCCCGCCGTGTCTTTCCTGCATACTAATGAACACGCCCCCCGCTCGTGCCGAACCTCGAGGAGCCCCGTCATTATTTTCGCCTGTGCAGAACCCCCCCCCCACACACACACACACACACATAAACATTCGTATCCCCCCCCCCCGTCTGGTGTCACGCTGCTGCCGCTGCTGCGTTCCGCCGGGTTTCACGACAGCGCCTCCCCGCCGCGCTCGCGATCGCACCGACGACGAGGCGCGAGCTAGATTGCCGGTGCCTGTGATGCGCGTGGCAGCAAGATAATAAGTTCTGATTCGGATCCCCGTTTTAACACAACTGGGGCTATAAACTGCGCCCCCTTGGTGCCCCTCCTGTGCACTCCCCGGGTCTCTGCTGACTTTCTGGGCTGTGTGCGGGTCGCTCTCGTCTCGTTACTGCTGTGCTCGCTGCACAAGTTCGGGGAGTTGCAGAAAAATGTCACCGTCTAATGTACGTGTGCATGAGGTGTATACCGCACATAAACCTTGAGAGGCTCCTGTGCAAAGGACGCTGGTTTTAAGGAAGGCGGAGGAGAGGTGGTGTTGTGGAGCACCGCCGCAGCGTGGTGCGGAACAGACAGAAAGCCAACATGCATGTATTATTGACGTGTTTTGGCTTTCTGCGATAATCTAGCGCCACCATATTTCCCCCTGCAGCTTTCTTGTAATCCACCACACACACGCGGCTACACGCCGGCACGTTGCGTCCCGCGGCAGATCAGACGCGGCAGAACGGCTGTTCGGCCTCACGTGTTGCGGGCACGGGGAGACGAGGCCCGGCCGGCTCGGCGATTGGTCGGCGGGAGAAGGCGGCCCCGCCCACAGCGGACGCCAATTGGCCAGAATTAGGTCAGATTCCCCGCCCCGCGGATCCCCCCCTCCCCATGCCACGGCCACGTGAGACGCGTTCGAAGCACAGAAGCGCGAGGCGTCCGGCCCCGTTGTGCATGGGACAGCACGCGCGCGTACAACAAAGCGCCACATGAAGGCGCGCCGGTCTGCCCGCGCGGCACATGTGTACGACCCAAATACGTTACCGACTCCGTCACGGACACAAATACACCCGCCGTTCTGGTCCCGGAACAACAACTGCTGTTCTGTTCGGTTCTGGGCGAGAAACGAACCCGTTACCGACCGGTCCCCTGCGAGGGCGGTTGGAGGTGGAGACGGGTAGTAATAAGTCATTGGTGTGTGAAGGTGGTGCAGGAAGCCTCTAGGCGGGCTAAGAGGGGGGCTGTGCCCCTCGCCAGGCTGCGTCTGTTTACACTCCAGAACCCGCAAGTCCTGTACGTGAGCCAGCCCGCTCGCTGTTGCGGGCCATAAAGCGGACGGGAAGCGGCACGCTCACTTAAGCCAGCCAATTATTCAAACTCGTGTGGTTTATCATGCTTGCCCCACTTCCGGGTAAATGAGCTCGGCCCCGCGTCCCGGGGAGCGCCGCCGCCTCGCTGTGATTTGGTGACGGAACACAACTCGTGTGGCAGGCGCGGGTTGACTCTCGCGTCCACCCTCTTGGTTCAAACCCCGTGTTTATTTCTGGACCCACTGAAGGGTCCAACCCCCACTGGAGGGTCTTAACCCCCACTGGAGGGTCCAACCCCCACTGGAGGGTCCTAACCCCCACTGAAGGGTCCAACCCCCACTGGAGGGTCTTAACCCCCACTGGAGGGTCCTAACCCCCCCCCCCCACTGGAGGGTCCAACCCCCACTGGAGGGTCTTAACCCCCACTGGAGGGTCCTAACCCCCCCACTGAAGGGTCCTAACCCCCACTGGAGGGTCTTAACCCCCACTGAAGGGTCCAACCCCCACTGGAGGGTCCTAACCCCCCCCACTGAAGGGTCCAACCCCCACTGGAGGGTCCAACCCCCACTGAAGGGTCCTAACCCCCACTGGAGGGTCTTAACCCCCACTGAAGGGTCCAACCCCCACTGAAGGGTCCTAACCCCCACTGGAGGGTCTTAACCCCCACTGGAGGGTCCTAACCCCCCCCCACTGGAGGGTCTTAACCCCCACTGAAGGGTCCAACCCCCACTGAAGGGTCTTAACCCCCACTGGAGGGTCCTAACCCCCCCCCCCCCCACTGGAGGGTCTTAACCCCCACTGAAGGGTCCAACCCCCACTGGAGGGTCCTAACCCCCCCCACTGAAGGGTCCAACCCCCACTGGAGGGTCCAACCCCCACTGAAGGGTCCTAACCCCCACTGGAGGGTCTTAACCCCCACTGAAGGGTCCTAACCCCCCCCCCCCACTGGAGGGTCTTAACCCCGCTGGGCTGACGTCTTCCTACCTGCGGTGACGCGTTTGTCTTTTCTTTCTGAGAACAACAATACGCACACACACAAACAAGCGCACACGCGCCCAGGAGCCGAGCTGGAACATTGTGTCTCCTGCGCCCGCCCCCTGGCCGAGCCCCGCCCCCTGTCAGGGTGCGCGCCATGTGACTGCCATGCCCCAGCACACAGGGGCGAGAGGAGCACGGCTCGCGAGACAGGAAACACGAGCCGCGTACTGCCATCTCGTGGAACCGGAATAGGAGCGCGAGCTTTTTTTTTTCTTTTTTTTTTCACCACCACAGCAGCCGTTCGTTTCCTCCGCGGCGGCCATGTAGAGAGTTAATGACTGACAACAAGAGCTTCCCAGTTTTCCAAGAACACGACAGAGCCAAAGATTCTGTCCTTCCCAACTCGGGTTTCTAGAGACGGTGTAACATTTGGTAGGATTCTGCAAAACCGAAACGATGTAATGTAATGCTTAGCCAAAGACTTTATTCATAATATAGATCCTTAAAAGTCGTCCCCCAAATTTGTTGTTTTTTAAATGAATTTAGATTATGCTTGAAGTCTTTAAAACTAATGAGCGATACAAAAGCTCTAAAGATGTATGAGGTGTTGACATTTTCCCACTGAATCGGAAGACTGATATCCTTATTAATTCCCCCTTGAATGATGGACTATGTTTTATTATTTTCAGTTAGTGTATGTCATGTATTTAATTTGTTATTGTTTGTACCCTTATTTTCATAATACATTACCGTATATGTGTCATGTGACATTCAACCTCTATGCACTTCCTGATGTACTGTATAGAAATGTTTACATACTGTTCCCTTTGGCACTTTGGATGTACAGTGCATCCAGAAAGTATTCACACCCCTTCACTTCCCCCACATTTTGTTATGTTACAGCCTTATTCCAAAATGGATTAAATTCATTTTTTTCTCATCAATCTACACACAATATCCCATAATGACAAAGTGAAAAAGGTTTTGTAGAAATTTTTGCAAATTTATTAAAAATAAAAAACTGAAATATTGCATGTACATAAGTATTCACACCCTTTGCTATGACACTCAAAATTGAGCTCAGGTTCATCCTGTTTCCACTGATCATCCTTGAGATGTTTCTACATCTTGATTGGAGTCCACCTGTAGTAAATTCAATTGATTGGACATGATTTGGAAAGGCACACACCTGTCTATATAAGGTCCCACTGTTGACAGTGCATGTCAGAGCAGAAACCAAGCCATGAAGTCAAAGGAATTGTCTGTGGACCTCAGAGACAGGATTGTATCGAGGCACAGATCTGGGGAAGGGTACAAAAACATTTCTACAGCTTTGAAGGTCCCGAAGAGCACAGTGGTCTCCATCATCGTAAATGGAAGAAGTTTGGATCCACCAGGACTCTTCCTAGAGCTGGCCGCCCAGCCAAACTGAGCAATCGGGGGAGAAGGGCCTTGGTCAGGGAGGTGACCAAGAACCCGATGGTCACTCTGACAGAGCTCCAGTGTTCCTCTGTGGAGATGGGAGAACCTTCCAGAAGGACAACCATCTCTGCAGCACTCCACCAATCAGGCCTTTATGGTAGAGTGGCCAGACGGAAGACTCTGTTCAGTAAAAGGCACCTGACATCCCACTTGGAGTTTGCCAGAAAGCACCTAAAGGACTCTCAGACCATGAGAAACAAGATTCTCTGGTCTGATCAAACCAAGATTGAACTCTTTGGCCTGAATGCCAAACGTCACATCTGGAGGAAACCAGGCACCTCTCATCACCTTGCTAATACCATCCCTACAGTGAAGCATGGTGGTGGCAGCATCATGCTGTGGGGATGTTCTTCAGCGGCAGGAACTGGGAGACTAGTCAGGATGGAGGGAAAGATGAATGGAGCAAAGTACAGAGAGATCCTTGACGAAAACCTGCTCCAGAGTGCTCAGGACCTCAGACTGGGGCGAAGGTTTACCTTTCAACACGACAACGACCCTAAGCACACAGCCAAGACAACGAAGGAGTGGCTTCGGGACAAGTCTGTGGATGTCCTTGAGTGGCCCAGCCAGAGCCCAGACTTAAACCCCATTGAACACCTCTGGAAAGACCTGAAAATAGCTGTGCAGCGACGCTCCCCATCTAACCTTACAGAGCTGGAGAGGATCTGCGGAGAAGAATGGGAGAAATACCCCAAATATAGGTGTGCCAAGCTTGTAGCTTCATACCCAAGAAGACTTGAGGCTGTAATCGCTGCCAAGGGTGCCTCAACCAAGTACTGAGTAAAGGGTGTGAATACTTATGTACATGCAATATTTCAGTTTTTTATTTTTAATAAATTTCTACAAAACCTTTTTCGCTTTGTCATTATGGGGTATTGTGTGTAGATTGATGAGGAAAAAAAGGAATTAATCTATTTTGGAATAAGGCTGTAACATAACAAAATGTGGGGAAAGTGAAGGGGTGGGAATACTTTCCGGATGCACCGTACCTATGTATTTTTGGATGGAATGTATATTTGCCATGTTTGTTTTGTAAAGAATCTGTACATGAATATGAACAATGTCCAATAAAAAAAAAATCTTAAAAAAAAAAGTTTTCCAAGAACACCGGCAGGCCCGAGTGTATTTGTACTAATAGCTCAAATAAGTCGGTATATCCACTACATCCCAAAATCAATTTAATCCAGAGTGCTATGAGGTTCACATAGGACACAGAGCTCAATATAGTTGTGAAATTGCAATACTGACTTTGGTAACAGTGACAACATACTTAATATTCAATAACTTGCAGTATGCACCCCGCCTCTGGGAACCCAAAATATAACCTTCAATGATAAATGAACAGAAAACAAATGAGAACACTTATGGTTTATTAAATGCTGAAATATAATCAACTACTGACTTTTCAGTAAATAAAGTAATATAAATCTACTTTCAACTATCTTTTTTCTTTAGAAGAAAAAAAAACAAGGCTTGACAAGAGTATTGGGTATTTCTCGAGTGAATAAAGTGACAGAACGTACTTAGCTATTTTCTTTTTCTTCAGAAGAAAAAAACAAGGCTTGACAGGGTAAGAACATGACTGCAGCTCAACAAAAAGAAGAAAAAAAAAGGTAGAAGGGGTTAAATATGAGATTGGCATGTAGACTGATTGGGTTACACACATAAATACATGTAGTAATAATACATTTGCTTCTATGGTGATAGGTCCTTGTCAGTAAACCACTGTGAAGTAGAAATAACCACTGCTAAAAAAGAGCATACAAATAACATGAGTCAAAACGTGTTACAGTAGACTTGTTTCGCCTCGTCTCCAATCCCTTGGTAGAAAAGCTGTGAATAATACCTCAAACAAATGAAATAAAGTGAATGAGATAAGCAAGGCTTTTTAAGTTTCTTCATTTTGGCAGGAGGGGGAATCCTTCTACAGCTTATTGCTAGGGATCTTGTCCAGTAACTCTATACGTGATCAAATCGCTAGGGAATATTCAGCAACATTGCAAATAGAAGTTTACACTTATAACCTTTTTTGGGGGGGGGGATATACTGAATAAACCATCACATACTGCAGGAGTGAAATCACAACCTCTGCGGAAAAACTGACCATAGTACAAACATGCACTGACAAACTGACTCTACCAACAAATCGTCTTTGTCCCCGCGTCCCTACTCCTAATAAATGCACTTTACATTTTTTTTTAAAAATCCTCAAGAGAGCCTCTAACTGAACAACAACAAGACAAAGTACACAGCAGAGACAGTTATCATATGATGGGAGGTGTAGAAGGGATGCTAGTGAGGATTTGGGGAAAAAGAGATACATTAGCGGGTCATATCACCTAAACTTGTCTAGTAACTGCACAGTGTCAGCCAAGCATAGTGTCAATGCACTTAAGGGGTTAATGATCCTATGGAAACAGTCACGTCTTTAAAACCTCCTCCAATACAATTTGGAAGAATTCCAGGTGATATTCTTATAGGACGCTCTACAGTAGTTGTTAACACACTCATTCTAATAGTCAGTAGATAAGATGTCGACACAGACGCCAGTCTCCTAAAGGCATCTGGAGCCTTTTTTGTTCCAAGTCCCTTTTCGTCTCATCTTCCCATTTTAGAACTCAAATGTTTCTTTTGTGTGCCCCCTTAGTTCAGCTAACAGGATGCTCAGTATCTGTACATTCCCTGTAGGGATGACACCTCACCCTGACCTTCTTGGTTCTCTCTCTCTCCCACGCTCTTTGCCGGCTTCAGGCTGATAGTGGCTCCTTTCCGCAGTCCTTTGGCCCTGAGACGGCAGGACACCTTATGCCTGTGGAGGAGTGTAGCATTCCAGAAGCAAGCGGAGCAGCGTCGGCAGGAGAAAGACCCTCTGGCTCGATGGGAGGCCCGATGGATGAAGGCGGACAAAGCCCGGTGAGACTGCTTCCCACATACACTGCACCTCAGCCGCTCCTGGGGGGTCAAGACTCTTTGTGGGTGTTTTACCGCCATGTGGACCAGCAGGCCAGCTTGGCGGGAAAACGTTGAATTGGGGCACATGTGACAGGCAAAACGTTTGTCGGGGACCCGGAGCGATGAAAGAATCTGTACCTTCATCCCACCTGTGGTAACGAGCTCGTACCCTCCCCCCCCTGGCCCCCCGCCTCGCCTAATCTTCAACAGGAGAGAGCCTCGCGTTTTTCTAATCGACTGACTCTTTAGAAATGACTTGAACATTCTCTTCCTTTTTCTCCTATCGACTCTAACCGAACCTGAGGATTCCCATTTGTTCCTCCTCTGTTCTCTCCTCTCAGACTTTTTTTTTTTCTTCTTGGGCCTTAATTCATTGTTGACTGGCTGGACGTTCGGGTCGCAGTGTTGGTGGGACTGGCTACTCATCTGGTGGTGATGATGGTGGTGATGGTGATGATGCAACAGATGATGATGGAGATGATGGTGTTCAGTGGAAGGCAGCTCTGTAAGGGGCTGGAAAGGGGCTGTGCTGTGAAGTGTATGACTGCGGGAGCCCGCCGGATAAATATGCTCCCCTTTCACCCCTGGGGGTGAATGCTGGTGTTGAGGAGGCATGATTGTGGAGTTTGGGGGCAAGGGCTGAGAGTAAGGCGGGGCATTAGATGCTGAAGACTGAGCTGCCGTAGCGTCATAAAAGAGGGGAGAGTAACCAGCTGGTGGCTGTGGGGGAGCCTGTTGGTGACTATGAGTGACTACACTATGACCCGGCCCTACATGACCTTCAGTGGATGGAGCCATCTGTAACAGGGCATTGGTGGCAGCCTCACTCTCAGATGTAGACTGACTAATGTCCCCCCCACCTCTGTTGTCTCCTGAGCCACTGTTACCCTCTTGCGGATTAGGCTGTTCTGCGCGAGTCAGACCATGCTGCGACTGCCTGTGTCGTGTGAGGCTGTTGGAGTAAGCAAAGGCTTTTCCGCACACCTCACAGCAGAAGAGCTTTTCAACTCCACCTTCATGAACTGTCTGGTGATGGGCAGTCAGATGGAAGTGATGGCGAAACGACTTCCAACATATAGCACAGGTGTAAAGCCGGGGCGGGGGCGGGGGCGGGGGCTGGGGCGGGGGCTGGGGTTGGGGTTGGGGTTGGGGGTCAGACCCTTGAGGCTTCACGTCTTGAGGATAGGAGTAATAGGAAGAAGCGTTTGACTGGCTGTCGCTCCTCTCCTGGGCTACACTACATTGAGGGTTTGGGTTAAAGCTGTTGTTGAGGTTCTCACCGGCTGGTGTTGTGGGTACCTCTTCCAGCTCCCCCTTCTGATGGAGTTTACTGTGCCGTCTAAGGCTCTGGGAATAGCCAAACTCTTTCCCGCAGATGCTGCATTTGTAATTCTTTGCCCCAGAGTGAACTGTTTGATGTTTGCTGAGGTGAAAGGCCTCTCGGAAATATTTTCCACAAACAGAGCAGTGATGGGACTTTTCTCCTGTATGGATGCGGTCGTGTCTTCGTAACGTCTCACGGCGAGCGAATCCTTTGCCACAGACACTGCAGAGGTAAGGACGAGGGAGCCCACCGGGCTGAGCTCTAGGGGTGTACTGTCTGCGCTTTGGTGGCTGCCCGCCCGCCTCAGGATTTTTCTTAGCTCTAGGCTTGCGGGGACGTTTAGCCTTGCCGTTCGGGTTTTGAGTGTTACTGCTCATGCCCTCCTGGTTCCCCGCACCTCGGAAGTTCTTATCCATTCCAGATGTTGATGACGGGGACCCCAGAGGACCTAAGCCAAGACCCCCCAATAGACCCCCGATGATGTCCCCTCTATCATCCCTGTTCCCACTGCTACCAGCTGCCGTTATGGCAGAAATAGCATTGTTCACAGAACTAGTGACATCATCTTCGGAGTCATCAAGGAGCGAGGATAGGGGCAGATGAGGCTGTTGCTGTTGCTGCTGATGGTGGTGTTGGCTTTGACTCTGTGGGTGAGGGTGCAGCGTTGGAGCCAAAGGCGCTTTTCTCAGAGCTGGGCCCGTCATCCCACTTCCACAGGGTGAGGCACCAGAGTAACACGGAGATGGGTTACCTTGAGAACGGTGGTCGTCATGGTAGCCTGTATAACGATTCCGAGAGTAGTCAGTGGAGTATTTACTATCAGTTCTGTCCCTGTCATTTGAACCCCTTCCCCTTGCAGACTGATATAGCCCATCACACCCTAAATCTGTTTTTGGTTCTCCTTCACCCACTATGATCACGCCATCCTCCTCCTCAGTTTTTCCATAAATTACCCCCCTATTGCTCTGATAACTTCCCCCTCCTCCATTCCCTCCCCCACCTTCTCCCCCCATCCTGTCCTCCCCATCAGTTCCCGTCTTGCTGCCCCGTTGTTTGGGCCCCCTACCTGGCTTGCCACAAGTGCCTGAGGCAGCATGGTTGAGTAGAGACGTGCTCTCGCGAAAGGCACGACCACAGGCTGGACATCTGAATGGTTTTTCCTCATGAATCTTCTCATGGCGTGTCAGTGACTCTCTACGGTTGAAAGCCCGAGAGCAGGTGGAACAACCGTATGGACGGGCTGAAGAGTGTATAACGCCATGTTGGAGCAGGTGCCCCTTTTTCTTAAAGCCTTTACCACAGTCAGAACAATGGAAGATTTTATCTGGGCTAGCACAGGAATTGGATGGGGGCTGAGAAGGTTCTTGGGTGGAGTGGGGAAGGCTTGGGTCAGACTGTGTTTTAATGTGAACTGGGTTTGGGCCGGTTGTGGCAGAATTGCTTGTGCCTGCTGCTGTCGGCTCGTGCATGCGCAAATGCCTGCGAAGGCTCGACAGATGACTGAAGCTTTTGTTACACTCTCCGCAGTTATAGACGGACTCCGTGTCAGGCTGTGTGGGGTTGGGTTGCATGGAACTCTGGTTATCAGGTTTAGAAAGGTGAGAATCATTAGTAACTAGCACTGAGGCAGCAGTGGATGAAGGAGCAGAGGAGGAGGAGGAAGAGACTACTGAGGAGGATGAAGATGACGATGCAAGGAGCGATGACGGGTCACCTCCTATTCCTCTTGACATGCCAACCTCGCCCCCAATTAAAGCAGGGGGTTGACTGTGGCTAAGCCCTCCTCCACTACTGCTTGTACTAGGGTTGCCACTGTGGCTGCCATGACCATGGCTGCTGCTGCTATTAGCGCTGCTTTCAGATTTTCTCTGAGGCAAATAGCCTGCCATCGCTTTCTTCCTCCTGCTGCTACTGCTACTGTTGCTGCTTCCACCTGCACTACCCTCCCCTTTTCCATCTTCTTTTGACAAGGATAATTGAAGCGGCAAAGGAAGGGGCAATCCTGCTTCCTGTTGCATTAGGGAAGCTATCTGATTAGACGAAAGAACAGGGATGCCCTGGAAATCGAAACTACCCAAGGAAGAGGGCTGCGAGCCGGGGTGTAGAGGGTGATGGGGATGAGAATGAGAATGGGGATGAGAGAGAGTGTGGGAGGGCAACTGCTGTTGCTGTGGGGGCTGCTGTGGGGGCTGCTGTGGCTGTGGGGTGGAGTGGCCATGCGAGTGAGAAGAATGCAAAGCTGGGGGTGGAGCGAGGCTAGAACTAGTATCCCCCCCTGTTTGACTTAAACCAATCCCCAAGTGGTTGTGAGTTCCCTGTTGAACTAGAAACTGCTCTAGGCTAGCGTTTGTAGGCACCCCAGAGAGGAAATACTGATTAGCGGCCAGCATGCAACTGAACTGTTGGTGAAGACTCCTTGCATCAGACTGGGCCCCAACGAGCTGATGGCCTAGTGAGCTTACTGCGCTACTACTAGAGGGGTTGTTAGAATTGGCCACAGAGCTAGAGGGTGAAGGCGATGAAGAGGAGGGGCCAGGGGAGGCTTGAGGGACAGAGAGACCTGGATGCAGAGGAGGAGGAGGAGGAGGAGGTGCAGATGTTACTAACCCTCCCAACCCCCCACCACTCCCACCACTGCTACTGCCCCCAGCAAAGTGCTCGAAGCGGCCTACACCTGGGTGCAGCTGCTCCTGTGCTAATGCAGCCTCAGATGGGTGGAAGGAACGCAGAAACTGTGGGTAGCCCGAAGCATGACTAGAGCTGCTGCTGCTATTCATCTTGCTCGACTTTGAGCGAGAGCTCTGCGACGATGAGGGCTGCTGTTGCAGAGGTGGGGGAGGAGGGGCACTCATTTTGGCAAAAATGGAGGCAGAATCAGAGAAGGCGTTACTTCTAGACCCCTGTAAAGGGCCCAAGCCCAGCCCAGAGAGAAGCGCTCCAGAAGATTCAGCCTGCTGCTGCTGCTGCTGCTGGAGCTGATGCTGGTGAAGTTGCACTTGTTGTTGATGCTGTAGTTGTCGATCTAGACCAAGGCCTTTGAACTGGTGGGCCTGGTGCCCACTTAACATCTCTATAATGTCCAAGTTGTATTTTCCAAATTGGAACATTTCCCATTCACTTGCACATGGGGGTGCAGGGGCCACACTTCCAGCACCAGGAGCGGCAACAATGATCCCACCACTGCTGACAGAGGAACTTCGCCCAAAGGGTGAGGTAATGCTACTGCTTCCTCTGGAGCTACTCAGATCACCTCGGCTTGAATCTAAAGTCCGTCCGATGATACTCCCTACTGAACGTGTACTTCGACCACTGCTACTTCCTCCTGTTCGTCCACTGCCCCCACTCTCCATCCAAAAGGAGAGGGGACCGATATGAGAGAAAGGTTTATGATGAAAAGGGGCCCTTTTTCTGAGTTACAGATGGACTCCCACTTATTTCACAATTGTGAAGAATAGTTTCTATTAATAAGTTCGAATGACGTCTGATTGTTTCCTGTGCCCGTTACAGTATTGAAATCCATAGCTTTATTTCATCCAGGCAAGTTTTCTCTTTTGTTTTCAGCCAGGAGGTTCCTATAACTGAAAAAGAAATTTCAGGAGAAAAAAAAAATCATAGAAGAGAAAAAGGCTGTGGTTTAAAAGTTCTACCAATACTACTACTGGGATATTTAATACTGACTGTTAGAACTTAATCACCATTAATACTTGTATTTTTAGAATATAGGTCACTCCTGAAGCTGTTAGTAGGCATGGCATCCATTCTTGACAGGTGACTTTCCATATCTCCATGTAGAGAAATCACTACTCTGTGTCGTACGTATTCCACAGAAACACAATCTGTCTCTATCATCCTGAGTAAATGAAAAGGTTCTTAACTTAAGTTCTATTGCGAAAACGTTTAGATGGAAAACACTCCAGTGTGCTGCTAAAATTTAGCACCTGCGATTAGCGAGACGCTGCATACTCCGCAGAAGAGCTCCATAATTTCCTTTTAACTGGCTATTTGTGCGAGTTGCACACTTTAAAGTTGAGCGAAATCCTTTAGGCTTCCTACATTGGGTTTGCAAACGCCGTCGGTATTCCTTACTTTTCCAGAAATCAACCGGAAGATAATTCTCATTCTAATTTACATGAGAAATATTTAAGATCCTCAAAACACTCCTGTATGGATGGTAGGGGAATTGTACTAATGTCCCACAATGCCTGGCGAATAATAATAAACACAGTTTGACGCGTCAACGTAGCCCTTTTATCCCTTTTCTTCTTTCTACCCAAGTCTGCAGGTCAACAATCATTTCGAGGTAGTTCATTTCTCTTTTTTAACCTCCCCCCCCTTTTCTCCCACATCGTACTTGGCCAATTACCCCACTCTTCCGAGCCGTCCCAGTCGCTGCTCCGCCCCCTCTGCCGATCCGGGGAGGGCTGCCGACTACCACATGTCTCCTCCCATACATGTGGAGTCACCAGCCGCTTCTTTTCACCTGACAGCGAGGAGTTTCGCCAGGGGGACGTAGCGCGTGGGAAGATCAAGCTATCCCCCACCCCTCCCGAACAGGCATCCTGACCGAGCAGAGGAGGCGCTAGTGCAGCGACCAGGACACGTACCCACATCCGGCTTCCCAACCAGAGACACGGCCAACTGTGTCTGTAGGGGACTCTAACCAGCGATCCCCGTGTTGGGAGGCAACGGAATAGACCGCTATGCTACCCGGACGCCTCGGTAGTTCAATTTCTTAAGACACTGTTTTTTGTGGTTGTTGTTGTTGTTGGTTGATAGGAAAAAAAGTTTTCTATTCCAGAACTTGAGAAAGTCATAAGATCTCCTAGTGTGAAACGCTTCAGATTCTTTACCATTTACGCTGAGGCGGCTTAATTATATCATATAATTATATCATAGAATCAGCTAACTTGGTTTATCATGCTCTCTAACGTTACAATCACATTTGCATTTTCTATAGAGGGACTTTCCCCCCCCTCCCAACCATTTCTTAAGTACATTCAGCAATTTAGCCGGATGTTGAAGTACAGCTGCAGATTAGCCTCCAGCCAGGGGTAAAGCCAGGGGGTAAAGCCAGGGGGTAAAGCCAAAAAGCGAAGCTGGTTTACAGTGAAAGAATGTACCAACCGCCCACCCAACACAGCCACTTGTTACAGGTTGGGCTGCCTGTCCCTTATCTGTTCTTGTGATCCTGTGAAGTACAATGCACAGATTTCTTATGACTCGTTAGATGAGTGTGGGCCTCTATGACAGTAGAACATGTTATCTATTTGGAAGGTAACAGAAATACGATACTTAGTGAAGGGACAGCCTGGTAAGAATCTGCATTTAAACCGTTACTGGGGCGGTCCAATCGATGTTTGTTTATGGAGCAAAAAAGAAGAAAGAAGCATAGGCTAGCTATGCATTTTTTGCTACAAAAACACACACACCGGGGCGTCCGGGTGGCGTAGCGGTCTAGTCCGTTGCCTACCAACACGGGGATCGCCGGTTCGAATCCCAGCTTGGTGGGGCGTCCCTACAGACACAGTTGGCCGTGTCTGCAGGTGGGGAGCCGGATGTGGGTATGTGTCCTGGTTGCTGCACTGGCGCCTCCCTCTGCGGGGAATAGCGTGATCCTCCCTTGCGGTACCTCCCCCTGGTGAAACTTCACTGTCAGGGGATAAGAAGCGGCTGGCGACTCCACGTGTACGGGAGGAGGCATGTGGTAGTCTGCAGCCCTCCCCCGGAGCAGCAGAGGGGGTGGAGCAGCGACGGGGACGGCTCGGAAGAGCGGGGTAATTGGCCAAGTACGATTGGGGAGAAAAAAAAGGGGGGGGGGGTAAAAATAAAATATAATATATATATATATATTAAACACACAAACCTATTAGCACACATTACAAACCTGTACACTACCTTCCCAAAGTCAGAATGAGTATGAACTCGTGTATTTCCTTTTTCCATCATTTAACGTATAATAACTGATATGTTCCCAAAATGGAACCTAAATGGAAACAATCAGTTGAATAATTAACTCCTGCTTGTCTTACGGATAAGCCATTTAGTATTTATCTATCTATATATATACGAAGAGGGTAAATCGGTATTAGAAACCGTTCAGAACACAGACTGCTGCAGGCGAATTAACACGAAGACACCGCGCAGCTCCTGTATTGATAATGACACGGAGAACGACTTCGTAAATTAGTTAAAAGTTAACTTAAAACTCTAAAGGTCTGTCGCGTTGTCACAGCTAAATTAATCTCAGGATCCTTAATGTTCCTGAACAGCCAAAAAAAAAAAAAACAACCCCCAAACCTCAGAGAAACAGTCAGTCGCCATAACCAGCGTTTCCCGTCAGTTTAAACGACTTTCTCTCTACATGCGTATGGAGAGGAGTGCTCAAGGCCTTGCGTCGGCAGAAAGTGGTGCATGTCTAGAAATGCAGGTCACGCCGTCCCCACAGGATGCAGGAATGACACGTTTCACAACACAAGTCATCTGGCAGGCCGATTTACAATCAATAGCGAGGGAACCCTGCTAGTGAGGTTTCCTCATTTCCAGCGACACTTGCTTAATTCAATGCCTTGACCAAGTTTGTAATAATCATCATCATCATCAATCATCATCATCATCATAATAAGTACATTTATATAGCGCTTTTCTAGACACCCAAAACGTTTCACATTGAAGGGGGTAACTCACTTTAACCACCACCAATGTGTACTATGCTAGCAGTGGTAGTAGTAGTAGTAGTAGTAGTATGCTAGTAGGTGCTAGTAGTGAAGACAGAAATGTCCCTGGATTGCCCAAAGAGGGAACTAACTTAAGGGTAAAGATTAATCAAGTATATTAGAACTGAAACAGTGCTCGCTCTGTCCTCAACACTTCAATTAGGTCTTATCTGAGCATATTTACACTGCCCCATCCCCCACAATGCAATGCATTCACACCCATCCTATATCAGGTTTTCTATTGTCCAGCTGGAGCACTAGTATTAGTTTGGTTATTCATGCACTCCAGTGTGTCGTTCTTTTAATCTAAAGGTAACAGGATGTGCATTAGTCTGCCCGGATCAACAGCAAAGGCGAGGGGAAAGGAAATACACAAAGCGACGACCAAAACCGTCCCTGTTTCAGCCTCACTTTCCCCGAGATGGGTCGTTAGTACCGGATACCAAATGGAGGTGGCGTAACGCGAAAGGAGGGCGGTAAATAGTTTTACTTTCTGTGAGGTGAAGCGTCTTCAAAGCAGTCACAAGGGTGACTGAGCAGTGTCTCCCAAAATGTAAAAAAAAAAATCAAAAGGTAACACTTTACAATAACTACACAAATGACGCATTAGTTAAGTATTAGCAACTGCTGACGTCATCGTGTGTGAAGCATTTAAAGCAAGACGTGCACCAATGGTTAGTGTGTTAATAGATGTTTATCGATACTTTGATTTGGTTACAAATACTGATTTGTGTAGCTATTATGAAGTGTTACCAATTAAATCCATATTTAATTATTGTTTTAAAAAAAAGAACACTGAGAAGGCGGCAGCGATTTATCCACATTTAGTCAACGCTGTGAATTGTCGAGTTTATAACTAAACACTACGAAGCCCAGATCTTCCAAATCTACGGACTAACGAACGACCAGGAGTGGCCTCGGCTTCGGCCGTGAAGAGGTGCGGCGCCCTCGTCTCGCAGAGCAGCGCTAAACTGACCTCAGTGCCGGGTCATTTATGCAGCGTCTCAATTCGCTCACCTGTTACAATCTTACCGTTACTCGTACTCCCAGATAATGGACCTACATTGTAGCGAGTCCCCCCGTCAGATGAGGGAGACGACCTGTCAACGTTTCCGTCGCCGCTCATTTTAAAAAAAAACAACAATTTCGCCACCCTGCGAAGAAGAAGAAGCAGAAGAAGAAGAAGAAGAAGAAGGACGATTTGTGAATCAACTTCACCCCCTCGCTGCACAGCGTAAACACTAAAACAGTGCGGCCACGAGCCGTAGCGCGACGCGGCTGCAGCGGAGCCCCGGATCCCGTTCGTGAAGGATACAAATGTAACCGCTTATTTTCTTGCCCGGTGCGGGATTCGATACGGGGCTGTGCTGCGTCTTAGCACTAGTTTACAATCACAATCACAATAATAATAATAATAATAAACTGGGCGCCATTGCATGCAAACTTCCACGTTTTTCGTTTGTTTGTTTGCCCCCCCTCCTCCTCCTCCTCTTCCTTCTCCTCCTCCTCCCCCCCTCCTGCAAACCCCACATTTTGCAGCGCGGCTCGGGCGTTTTGTCTCGTTTTAGATGCCACGCTCAGATGCGGGTGGTGGGGTGCGGGGGGGGGACCCCCACATTAGCGGAACGTCGGCAAACCCACCGTGTCGAATGCGCGGCCGCTAGCCGCGCGCCGCTAACGCCGCGGATCTGCGTAACGTCTGTCGGGGGGGCCCCGATTGTTTACCTGCTGCAAGGAGCGCGCGGACGGACGAGGCCTGTCACGCCTTCCCCCTCCTACCCGTCTAAGCGAGCCGAGCCGTCCGCGTCCGCGTCTGCGTGCCGTTTTCCGCCCGCTCGGCCACAGCCATTTTTTTCCACTGATGCTGAGCTTAGCTGGGACGCGTTCACGCTTATTCTCTCCCTCTCTCTCTCTTCCCCCCCCCCCCACCACCACCACCCCGGAATCGGCCGCGACGGACGCCGTATCCGCCTCGCCGCCGTCCGACTCGAAACGCGCCGCGCCGACGCTTGGACCAGTCGGGGGTGGCGGGTTTTTTTTGCCTGCTAAAACATTTTTTGGATGGCCCGTAATATCATTTTTATTTTTTTGCGGGGGGGGGTGGTAAAAAAAAAGAAGTGAGTGACGTGTGCTCACTCAACATGGGTCCTTTCCGGCCCCTGGTAATATTTCCGGGTGGCACCGGTCGCGGCGCCAGGACAGTTTAGCCCGCGACCGGCCCTCCGCGTTTTTCCTTAAAGTTGCCGCGGGGGCGGTGTCGCGGCCGAAAGTGTTTGGGGTGTGTAAATGTGACCCCCCTCCCTCCTCCTCCTCCTCCTCCTCCCAGAGTGACGGTCCGACGGGTTTTTTTGTCGATTTCAAACCGAACGTCCCCCCCCCCCCCAAAACTCGGTGGGAGGTTCAAGCCGTGCCACCGAGCCGCGTAATGGCCGATGCTAAACCCCCTTATGGACCCGCACCGCTTCAATTTTCATTAAAAAACAAATCTATTTTTTGGGGGGGAGGGAGGATTTTCATCGTTTGAACCACGCTTCTCTCCCGTTGACTGTGTCGAGAGGCCTTTTGCAAAGTTGCGTTCAAGTGCAACGCACGTTCCCTCCTCGCTCTGTTTGGATTACCAACCCTGCGAGCTGCGGGCTTTCCTGCCTTGCTGGTGGAAGGGGGCAGTAATCCCTCTGTCCCCCACGTAGACTTGGGTTAGAAAGTGGCTTTTACCGGCCGCTGGTAGACTCTACATCTGCAGAGGAGCTAGAACGAATTCCTGTGCAGCACAGAGGCAAGCAGACACAATCCAAAGTCCAACTTTGTAAAATAAATAAATAAATAAATAATCAGTAATAAATAGCCTCGTGGACACTTACTTGCGTGTCTTGATAGTGTAACGTGCATGGATAAGTGGACGCGCTGGCCGCTGGCTGGCCGGTCGGACCCTTTAGTCGAGCGGTTAGTGATGTCCCCTGCGGTGTGGGCGACGCGGGTTCGCGTCCCGGCCGCGGCAGTTTCGGTGGTTGCGTTGTCCCCCCCCCCCCCCCGAATTCGCTACAATATAAACAAACACCGTACTCGTTCATGCTGGGAGAGGCTACTTTGCCTGACACGTTTCTAACCCGCATCCCCTGCATCCCCATATCTGCCGTCCGGAGTTGAGCCGACTCACAGCTGATATCTCCACGAGTGCCTCGGCCCGTCGTCATCTAATGCCGTTTAACTAGAAATTTAGTGTGCTTCTGCACCCAGGGGGAGCAGGAAATTGTATTTTTATGGGAGGGAGAAAAGAGCTCTTGACATCAGCCGCAGCCTTTTTGCAGTAAATATCAAGAGTTAAAGCCCTGCCACTTCCGGCCGGCCCAGTCAGGTCGAATACTACGCCTAGAATTCTTCTACCTCTCTCTCACACAGACACTATCCCTGCCTAAGAGTGTGGTAAATACCACATTAATTAACAGTAAGCAAGCGGTATAACGTTTAATGCCCAATTTGGCCAAGTGCCAAAGGGTCACCGACTCCCCCTAGTGGTGAGAGGGGCGAACTGCAGCACTGGACACCAGCGACCACATTAATGGCTGACATGGGCCCTCTCACCCAGCCAGCCTTGAGTTTGGCATTAGCTTAAAAACTTCCCTGCTCGGTTTTCATGAAAGCTTGTTGCCTTTACTGCAGTAGCCTCACTCTCAGGAGCAACGAGCAGGCTCATGGTACAACGGATGGCCCAACGAATCCATGCATGCTACTTACTGGCATCAGCAGCAGCTAAATGCAAGACGATAACTTAGAATTAAGGCGGTATGCTAAAGCTAAACACCCCCTTCAAAAAAAAACAACCCCCCAAACCCCAAAACCAAAACCAACTCCTCCATGTGTCCGAGTGAGCGAACACTGATTGCGCAGGTGATGAACGACAGCAACAAACAGTTTTTTTTTCCACCAACTTTATTATACAAATTCCTCGTAACTCACTGTTGTATCCAAGGGGGTCGATGCATTGAACATTAACAAAAGGGCTTAGTTTAAAATTTCTACAGTGTTGGAAAGAAATCCACGACTCCGATCGCTGGAAACAGTCCTACGATGGCCGTACAGTTGCCTGTCAGGAACGGCTCACATCTCAGTTGACCATTACCCGTCCTCGTAGTCCATGAATTCAAGATGGCAATGAAAAACACACAGCGTATCTAGTCCTCTCTCGGGGAAATTAACCCTTTAAGTGACTCGCCCGTGTTTTACTTCACAATCCTGGGAAAAAAAAGGAAACATCCCTGTTGCCACATCACCAGGCTATGACAATAGAAAGACGACAAAATGTTATGAGCTCGGCACTGTACAGTTCGTTAAATACTGACACACAGTTTGTCCAATCTTCAAATTAGTTCCCAAGAGATCACTTGTTAAAATATTCTGATTGTACTAGCTATACAAAATACGAGTACTTGCACAAATTAACCATTTATAAAATAATGGAAATGGGTCTTTGATGGATATGGCTTGTGAGATATCACATACTTTGCTACAGACCTTTTGTGGCGTCAATTTTAAAAAATAATAATAACAACAATAACAATCTAGCACTACTGTGTCATCTGTCCCGTTTCCCTACATAAGACACTACTCAAAACATTCAGGTTACCGTTACACCTTGATTTTCTTTTGTCCAACCAGGGCTGTAAACATTCATCCATACGAGCATACATGATGGCGTGGTGGGTTCGGTGTGCGCCACCCGTACGGAACCGGGTCAGGCTCGGATAGCGGAGACACACCGGATCTTGCATGTTGGCGTTGATACCGGTCGTCCCCTGTCCCAACCCCTCGCCGTTTCACACCTCATCCCCACTCCAACATTTAGCAAGGCTGCAGATGTTTTACCAAAAAATGTTTGTACCAGAGTGGAAACCTCAGCAATTTTTAAGACCAAGAAGTCATAATTATAATAATTATAATAATAACAACAATAAGGCCGATGTCTAGGCACTAAACATAGAGATGGAAGTTGGCCGTTACACCACCGATGACCTGAAATCCATCCGCGCATTCTGTCAACGCCTCTCGGTTAAATGGAGCCGGCATGCATCAGGGATCACAAGGGGGGTTTCTAAAAGTTGGATGTATGACCGAGGTGAGACGAAGAGAGCAAACAAAACAAACAAAACCCAACTAGTCATGAAAATGCCAGTGACCTCAAAAACAATAAAACACAGAAATCCCACTGAGTAAAAGAACAGCACGTCATAAGATAATCTGTTAATAATAACAATAACCGTTATAATAATAATAATAATAATAATCTGTAAGAATAACACTCCATCATAGTCATAACAACGACACTTAAGCACTGTGTATAGGAAGATTGTCCCAAAATGAACTCTCTCGCGCTCCTTCCGCTGCTCATCAGCAGGTCTCCTCTGCGCCTGCGCCCTCACCGCTCACTGCCCCCGCCCCCGCCGCCGCCGCCGAGCGAGCGAGCGCCCCCCCTCGGCGCCGTGTCACTGGTCAGCCTCGGCGCCCACCCTGCTCGTACACAATGTAAACCTGGAGGATGCGTCGCATCTGGTGCAAATATCAGGGTTTTGTGCAAAGGTTTGTCTCCGTGTTTCTCTTCGAGCTGTGCTTTTGTTTTGCTTTTGTTGCTTTTTTGTTTCCTCTACACGTTAGTTACTCAACACATCATGACAATATCAACACAAAATCAAGAGAAGGATAGCAGTTTCTATGGACCACAGACATCACACACTAGCTAGGATAGGATAGCCCTTAGTATTGGTAAGCGTCGTTACTGGTGTAGGTATTTCTACTGGTGATGGCTGAAGTGCGTTATGATACAGCAAGGTCTTGGTTTCGGGGACGGAAAGTGGGGGCGTCCTGACCCCCACCCCACCCCCCGAGTCTCTTATGGCGTCCCGGGGAAGGCCTCGCTCCGAAGCCCGGCCCGCGGCCTGTGCCAAACGCGGACTGGTATCATCGGTCACCCGGCGGCGATAGTAAAACGGTGATTGTCAGACCAGCTCCCTCTGTGTGTGGTCTTCTCCCCCTCTCTGTGTGTGTGTGTGTGTGTGTCTCCGTAAATGGCTTTGAAGGACAGTTGTGTAAGTGCAACCAGTGCGTCACGATCCATATTCATTTGTGCTCTACGAGAAAACCCGCAGTGCGCCGCGCGTACACACTCCGCACTGGAGCCAGTTGGCTTGTTGGCTGATTGGCTGAAGACTCTGCGCACTGAAGAAAGTGAGTCGAGAACTTCTCGTTGGGTAAAATTCCTCATGGCTCCGTAGTATTTGGTTAGTGAAACTGCTTTCACGTCAACGCGCCGGCTTGTACGTGGAAATACACGCTTGGCGCGTCGCGCTGATTTTGACTCTTCAACTCGGACGACGATCGGCGACGATCGGTCACTTGCGACTGGGGCGATTATCTAAGGTCACGTGGAAAACGAGGCAACCCTGGCAGCTGATAGGTTAAATGGGTTCTTGCACAACTAGACTGGGCACTGAATCGTGCGAACGGCGTCAGGCTGCGGTGTCCCGCCCACCGGGAGGATGAGTCCTGAACGCCCTCCGCCTCCGCCGCTAGTTTACAAAGGAAGCAATCAAGTCAGTGCGGCCGTCCTTCCCGTGTCAGGACGAGGCCGGTTTCGGTCAACCGCAGAATACAACCACACCCCTGAAACCGCTCACCGGGATCGAGTCCACAGAAACTCGTCTCGACCGCACAGAACCGTCTTCCACTCCCCCCCCCCCCCAAGAAACTCAAGTCTCGTAAATCGCCGTTGGCGAGGAATCGGCAAGTTCACAATCCGGACCAGCTAAGCTGGTTCGATCCTCCGTAGAAATCTTGAATACAAATATTTCACAAGTCACTGCTCTTCACCGCTCCTCTTCACCGCGCCCTGCCGCTCCTCGGTTTTGAAATCATTGGTTTCCTTTATCAAATATGGCTCCTGAGACATATTAAGGACAAAACGCTGAGCAACTCTCGTGTGTTGGTCTTGTTTCGCCCTCCGAACTCTTCCCGCAAGTTATTGTGTTAATGCACCAATGTAATATGGCAGTATGGCAGTTCCTGTTACGAAATATGGCTGATGTAGGCAATTACATGTACTTAAAAAAATGGAACGGATAGTCCCCATCTTGATCTTCTAAATTTATACGTGATCCTAATCTACCTAATTACCAGTTAACAGCTAAAACTCTAGTAGCGTAAACACTGAATACCCCGAGCCCTCCGCCTTCCTCGTTAAAGTTGAAGTTGTAACTACAGCAATAAAGGTTCCCATTGTTTAAATGTTAAGGTTATATATGGATATAAATCTTGTCCCGTAAGGGGCTAACTCTACGTCAGGCACGAAGCTTCACACCGTCACCTCGTTCTTACTTCCTGTCCTAATGCCCTGGCTGCCTCCGCCGCTGCCCCCGGACCCGCTGCCCCCCCCTCCTGGTATAAAATGTAACTGCTCGATGGTGTTCTGCCTCTTTGCAGCAAAAGCCATCCGCCTAGCGCTGTGCCCCCCTAGTGTCCCGGTACCCATGACTACACCGGCCCCGGGCATCTCTCCCGCCCAGCCCATGCCCCCGCCCATGTGCCCCGTCATGGCCGTGTTTCTCTCCTGCTCCCGTCCGGACGTGGGGTGAGAGTTCATCTTGATCATGTGATGCCGGTCGAGGGAGGGCGTGGCGCAGACGTTCTGCTGGGACTGGGCCTTCTGCTGGGGGGTGAGGCGAGGCAGGGTGGGGACCATGCCTCCTCCGTGGGCGTACGGATCGAGCACCCCGATCCCGCCGACCCCCATCCTCTCCTCCAGATGGTCGGGAGACATGAGCAGCCTGTCCTGCCTGTCCTGTCTCTCCTGTCTATCCTGGGTCTTGCGAGTGAGCGTCTGCGTGTTTGAGTTCTTGCTGGAGGCCGCCATGGCTTTGTAGTACTGATGCTGCTGGTTCTTGGAGAGCCTGGACAGGGTGCCGGTGTTCCCGGGGACGTCGCCCATGTTCAGCAGCTGGTCCTGGGACTTGACCTTCCTCGGGGGCTTGGAGAGAGTGTCGTAGCTGGGGTTGTACTGGGGCTCCGGGGGTTCCAGGGGGTAAGGGTTGGGGGTCGGTGAGGTTGGCATGGCGGCAGGCGGGATCCAGGGACGTACCGCATGCCTGGGAAGGGTTCCTCTCCCACTGAGCGTGTAGTCGCCGCCCCAGTGGAGGTGATGCTGGGAGGACTGGAGAGCCGGCTGGGCCGTGTGAGGCCGGCGCTTAGTGGTGCAGTAACCAGACGAGTACTCATCAAGACCTTTCTCTGCAAGTCAAAGACAAGAAATCTCTGAACTGATTACTGATCAGCAGCCGATACACCATTAGTATCAATGACGGATGTGAGTGTCTCTTTTTTCTAGTTACTGTTATGAAATGCAGTATAAACTGCACTGCAGCAAGGACATATGTCCTGACAGCGGGGGTGGGGGGGGGGGACAGACAGGTGTCTTCTTGGGATTTGTTCACCCTTCGCTAGCCTTGTAGTCAAGACCACCAGTGGGGCCAAAACTTCAAGACTGAAACCAGAACAGTACAAGTCCCATGAAACACTTGTACCTGATGGTAGCTGGAGTAGCCGACCACCATGCTAAAACTCAACATTTCACTACACTGTAGGAGTCTTTGGTCTTTTCTTGTTTTGGATTTTCCCCCCAATTGCATCCAGCCAATCACCCCACTCTTCCGAGCCGTCCCGGTCTCTGCTCCACCCCCCTCTGCCGACCCGGGGAGGGCTGCAGACTACCACATGCCTCCTCCTCTGATACATGTGGAGTCGCCAGCCGCCTCTTTTCACCTGACAGTGAGGAGTTTCGCCAGGGGGACGTAGCACGTGGGAGGATCACGCTAGTCCCCCCAGTTTCCCCTCGAACAGGAGCCCCGACCGACCAGAGGAGGCGCTAGTGCAGCGACCAGGACACACACCCACATCCGGCTTCCCACCCGCAGACACGGCCAATTGTGTCTGCAGGGACGCCCGACCAAGCCGGAGGCAACACGGGGATTCGAACCGGCGATCCCCCGTGTCGGTAGGCGACGGAATAGACCGCGATGCTGCCCGGGCGCCCAAAAAGTCCTTCTTTCTGAGGAGCTCGTGATACCGAATGGATCTGCCCTCTTTCGAGGCCCCCTTTAAAAAAAACTATTTTTATAAACTGGCCTATTTACCAGCCCAAAGTGTTTGATGGGCGTTGTTCTTATTCCTTAACCCCCCCCATCCTCCTCCCCCCCCCATCCTCATTTCACCAAGACCCCTTTAACGCTCTCTAACTGAGGTGTCCTAGCTGCTGTGTTGAGTAGAGCGCTGTGCACGACAGTCGCTTGCAAAAGGAAGTGTTGTGTAAATGGCTTTACCGCTCAGGCTTCACTGTTATTATCGCTACCATGACTCACCCAGGCGTTTGAGAGAGGAGTATCTGTTGAGCTCGGGTTTGGTGGCGCTCTCGTAGGAGGGAGGCAGCTGGGCCAGGTTGTGCAGGGAATGGTGGAAGGCCGGCTGGGATTTGGCGTTGTTGTGTTTGCTGGAGAGCAGCGTCCCTCCGGCCGCCAGCTGTGCGTTGTTCATCCGAGGGGTGCGCTCTGCAGACACCAAACAGGGCAACAGGTTATACCCCATTTTACTTCCGGCCATCCATTATCCAAGCCGCTCACCCGAGTCAGGGTCACACAGGGGTGCGGGAGCCTATCCCAGCAGTCATTGGGCGGCAGGCGGGGAGACACCCTGGACAGGCCGCCAGGCCATCGCAGGGCCCTATTTCAGCAGCTCAGATAGATTCTGTATTCACCCCCCCCCCCCCGGGTCTTAAGTCTGCTCGCTAGATGTGAGGGTTCCGGTTGGTGTTCAGTGTTATTTATGCTGCTAGTCAGCCCACAGTAAACGTGTTGTGTTACTCTAGACAGTTATTCTTCATGATAAGAGACACTGCAGTATTTGAGATGACTTAAGGTCGGAAACCATGCAGAAATGTGACGTGACCGTATAGTGTATTGATACTGCCCAACACTATAGTTCCATCATTTTCCCAACTTTTCCCCAGTTTCTAAGCTTTAGGATTACATTTTCCAATTCTTTTTCTGCACATCTCCGGATGCTGCAGCTTTGCATAGGAACCCCAACATCCACTCTGTGAGGTCCTACATGTGTCCCATTTTACTTACGCCTCCACATTAGGTATACGGCATAACCCCCATA
Organism: Lampris incognitus; assembly: GCF_029633865.1. Classification (NCBI taxonomy): domain Eukaryota; kingdom Metazoa; phylum Chordata; class Actinopteri; order Lampriformes; family Lampridae; genus Lampris; species Lampris incognitus. The sequence goes on from NW_026611293.1 coordinate 37,455, forward strand.
GGTATGACGGCAGTGTTCAACACTGATACCCATGACTCGCTGTGCAGTGACTCATAACTGGCGTCTAAGCCTCACATAGCGTCATCACATAGCGTCATCACATAGCTTCATCACATAGGGTCATCACATAGGGTCATCACATAGGGTCATCACATAGGGTCATCACATAGCTTCATTACATAGCTTCATCATATAGGGTCATCACATAGGGTCATCACATAGCTTCATCACATATCATCACATAGGGTCATCACATAGCTTCATCATACATCTTCATCACATAGCTTCATCACATATCTTCATCACATAGCTTCATAGCTTCATCACATATCTTCATCATATAGCTTCATAGCGTCATCACATAGCGTCATCACATAGCTTCATATCTTCATCACATATCTTCATCACATAGCTTCATAGCATCATCACATAGCTTCATATCTTCATCACATATCTTCATCACATAGCTTCATAGCATCATCACATAGCTTCATATCTTCATCACATAGGGTCATCACATAGCTTCATATCTTCATCACATATCTTCATCACATAGCTTCATATCTTCATCACATAGCTTCATCACATAGGGTCATCACATAGCTTCATCACATATCTTCATCACATATCTTCATCACATAGCTTCATAGCTTCATCACATAGCTTCATCACATAGCTTCATCACATATCTTCATCACATAGCTTCATCACATATCTTCATCACATAGCTTCATAGCTTCATCACATAGCTTCATCACATATCTTCATCACATAGCTTCATAGCGTCATCACAGTCGTTGTCGGGATGAACGAGCCCACCGTTTTGTGCTGGAAGCGAAGCTGAATGGCGTAATTAAGCATGGTGATTAGGTATTGTGTCATGTAAATTACACAGGAGCAGGAGCGCCACCACCAGCTGCCTTACCGATTGTCGCGGTGTGTTTCGGACTGGAGCCTGACGAGTGGATGAAGTTGTGCTGCAAATTGCCCACTGTAAGTCAAACAACACAGGATGATCAGCAGAGACTCGGGCCATGCACACATTCAATAGATCTTAAGTGCCGCTCCGCTCAACGCCGCTTTTGTTACGTAAGGATGGCGGCACCGAGCCTCTCGTACATGTCTGTGTCAGCTCGTCTCCACATGATGCGTCATGCGTGGTGGCTCTTTTTAACGTCGCCACGTAATTTACCTGGCGGATCTGTGGATTTCTGTCCATTTAACTACTTGAGTCTTCCAGGCCCCGAGAGGAGGCCACATAACGAAGAAGGGGTCGCTGCAGGAAGTGCCCTACTCATCTCTCAGCCATCACAATCAGCACAGAGGAATTACTGATGTGAGGCAGCTTTACCCCCCCCCCCGCCTCCCCAATTGTATCCGGCCAATTACCCCACTCTTCCGAGCCGTCCCGGTCGCTGCTCCACCCCCTCTGCCAATCCGGGGGGGGGGGGGGGGCTGCAGACTACCACATGCCTCCTCCCATACATGTGGAGTCACCAGCCACTTCGGATCACGCTATTCCCCCCAGTTCCCCCGCCCCCCTGGACAGGCGCCCCGACCGACCAGAGGAGGCGCTAGTGCGGCGACCAGGACACACACCCACATCCGGCTTCACACCCGCAGACACGGCCAATTGTGTCTGCAGGGGCGACCGACCAAGCCGGAGGCAACACGGGGAGTCGAACCGGCGATCCCCATGTTGGTAGGCAACGGAATAGACCAGCACGCTACCCGGACGCCCCCGGGCAGCTTTATTTTTACTAAGACGTGGTTCTTAGTTCTCTCTGCCGAGCCTGACTTCAGCATTCTGGGTCGTGGTTCCTAGCACCATCTTGGATGGCTGCACAGACATGTTGATGGACGGTCACAGACATGTTGATGGACAGTCATAGACATGTTGATGGACAGTTACACACATGTTGATGGACATCACAGACATGTTGATGGACGGTCACAGACACGTTGATGGACATCACAGACATGTTGATGGACATCACAGACATGTTGATGGACGGTCACAGACATGTTGATGGACATCACAGACATGTTGATGGACGGTCACAGACATGTTGATGGACGGTCACAGACACGTTGATGGACATCACAGACACGTTGATGGACATCACAGACATGTTGATGGACGGTCACAGACATGTTGATGGACATCACAGACATGTTGATGGACGGTCACAGACATGTTGATGGACAGTCACAGACATGTTGATGGACAGTCAGAGACATGTTGATGGACATCAGAGACATGTTGATGGACGGTCACAGACATGTTGATGGACAGTCACAGACATGTTGATGGACGGTTACAGGCATGTTGATGGACGGTCACAGACATGTTGATGGACATCACAGACATGTTGATGGACAGTCAGAGACATGTTGATGGACATCACAGACATGTTGATGGACGGTCACAGACATGTTGATGGATGTCACAGACATGTTGATGGACATCACAGACATGTTGATGGACAGTCACAGGCATGTTGATGGACGGTCACAGACATGTTGATGGACGGTCACAGACATGTTGATGGACGGTCACAGACATGTTGATGGACATCACAGACATGTTGATGGACGGTCACAGACATGTTGATGGACGGTCACAGACATGTTGATGGACATCACAGACATGTTGATGGACGGTCACAGACATGTTGATGGACATCACAGACATGTTGATGGACGGTCACAGACATGTTGATGGACAGTCACAGACATGTTGATGGACAGTCACAGACATGTTGATGGACAGTCAGAGACATGTTGATGGACATCAGAGACATGTTGATGGACGGTCACAGACATGTTGATGGACAGTCACAGACATGTTGATGGACGGTTACAGGCATGTTGATGGACGGTCACAGACATGTTGATGGACATCACAGACATGTTGATGGACAGTCAGAGACATGTTGATGGACATCACAGACATGTTGATGGACGTCACAGACATGTTGATGGACGGTCACAGACATGTTGATGGACATCACAGGCATGTTGATGGACAGTCACAGACATGTTGATGGACATCACAGATATGTTGATGGACGGTCACAGACATGTTGATGGACGGTCACAGACATGTTGATGGACATCACAGACATGTTGATGGACGTCACAGACATGTTGATGGATGGCCACAGACATGTTGATGGACATCACAGACATGTTGATGGACAGTCACAGACATGTTGATGGACATCACAGACATGTTGATGGACGGTCACAGACATGTTGATGGACATCACAGACATGTTGATGGACGGTCACAGACAAGTTGATGGACGGTCACAGACATGTTGATGGACATCACAGACATGTTGATGGACATCACAGACATGTTGATGGACAGTCACAGACATGTTGATGGACGGTCACAGGCATGTTGATGGACATCACAGACATGTTGATGGACGGTCACAGACATGTTGATGGACAGTCACAGACATGTTGATGGCCGGTCACAGACATGTTGATGGACATCACAGACATGTGGATGGACGGTCACAGACATGTTGATGGACAGTCAGAGACATGTTGATGGACATCACAGACATGTTGATGGCCGGTCACAGACATGTTGATGGACATCACAGACATGTGGATGGACGGTCACAGACATGTTGATGGACAGTCAGAGACATGTTGATGGACATCACAGACATGTTGATGGACAGTCACAGACATGTTGATGGACAGTCACAGACATGTTGATGGACATCAGAGACATGTTGATGGACGGTCACAGACATGTAGATGGACAGTCACAGACATGTTGATGGACGGTTACAGGCATGTTGATGGACGGTCACAGACATGTTGATGGACATCACAGACATGTTGATGGACAGTCAGAGACATGTTGATGGACATCACAGACATGTTGATGGACGGTCACAGACATGTTGATGGCCGGTCACAGACATGTTGATGGACGGTCACAGACATGTTGATGGCCGGTCACAGACATGTTGATGGACGGTCACAGACATGTTGATGGACATCACAGACATGTTGATGGACGGTCAGAGACATGTTGATGGACGGTCACAGACATGTTGATGGACATCACAGACATGTTGATGGACAGTCAGAGACATGTTGATGGACGGTCACAGACATGTTGATGGACAACACAGACATGTTGATGGACGGTCACAGACATGTTGATGGACAGTCACAGACATGTTGATGGCCGGTCACAGACATGTTGATGGACGGTCACAGACATGTTGATGGACATCACAGACATGTTGATGGACAGTCAGAGACATGTTGATGGACATCACAGACATGTTGATGGACGGTCACAGACATGTTGATGGCCGGTCACAGACATGTTGATGGACGGTCACAGACATGTTGATGGCCGGTCACAGACATGTTGATGGACATCACAGACATGTTGATGGACGGTCACAGACATGTTGATGGACAGTCACAGACATGTTGATGGACATCACAGACATGTTGATGGACGGTCACAGACATGTTGATGGCCGGTCACAGACATGTTGATGGACGGTCACAGACATGTTGATGGACATCACAGACATGTTGATGGACAGTCAGAGACATGTTGATGGACAGTCACAGACATGTTGACGGACAGTCAGAGACATGTTGATGGCCGGTCACAGACATGTTGATGGACGGTCACAGACATGTTGATGGACATCACAGACATGTTGATGGACGGTCACAGACATGTTGATGGACAGTCACAGACATGTTGATGGACGTCACAGACATGTTGATGGACATCACAGACATGTTGATGGACAGTCACAGACATGTTGATGGACATCACAGACATGTTGATGGACGGTCACAGACATGTTGATGGACGGTCACAGACATGTTGATGGACATCACAGACATGTTGATGGACAGTTACACACATGTTGATGGACATCACAGACATGTTGATGGACGGTCACAGACACGTTGATGGACATCACAGACATGTTGATGGACATCACAGACATGTTGATGGACGGTCACAGACATGTTGATGGACATCACAGACATGTTGATGGACGGTCACAGACATGTTGATGGACATCAGAGACATGTTGATGGACGGTCACAGACATGTTGATGGACAGTCACAGACATGTTGATGGACGGTCACAGACATGTTGATGGCCGGTCACAGACATGTTGATGGACATCACAGACATGTTGATGGACAGTCAGAGACATGTTGATGGACATCACAGCGAGAGCGGCGGTCACGCTAGTGTGGTCAGGTGTGGTGTCGTACTGTCAGGTAACCTCAGACCCTCACATCTGTTGTCCTTGCTGGACAGGCCGGGCCCGTACAGGTTTTTGGGAGCCCTCCCGAGCGTCCCCTGCCCGTCGGCGACCGTCAAGGCCACGCTGTTGTTCCTCTCATCCTGCTGGACCGGACTGGACTGGTGGCGCAGCATGTCAACCAGGGCCCTGAGGACGGGACGAAGACGAACACACCACATGCCGGGATTAAACGTGCGTATTTTCAGCCGAGGCCTGAAACGTGTCTGACGTCACGCTTGTTGTTTTCGTGGGAGCCGCTTGTTTTTGTTCTGCCACCGACGCGCCGAGCAGCGTCTGTCCTAATGTGTCCTCCGCTGGGACGGGCGAGAGCCCCGAGCGCCTGTCAGGTCCCCGACGCGCTCGCCTCGCTGCTTAAAAGCGTTGAAGTGGTTTTTGAACGACGCCGGAAGCGGCCGCATTACCCGTCCTACGCCCCCTGTTTATATCAAAACACGCCGATCCCGCCGCCCGTCTTCCCGTGACCCCGTGACCTTTGCTCGGCGCCTCTTACTTTGCTGTTTTTAATCGTTCTAATCTTTCGTCGTTCTTCTTTGTTGTTGCCATTTGCTTTTATGGGACTTACTTCTCTTTTGTTCTTGCGGGGCATCTCTGGTTGCCTGGCAACGTTTAAAAAATTTGGGGGGGGGGGTGGATTTTCCCCCCTTTTTCTCCCCAATTGTGTTCGGCCAATCGCCCCACTCTCCCGAGTTCCCCTCTCGCCCTGACCGACCAGAGGAGACGCTGGTGCAGCGACCAGGGCACATACCCACATCCGGCCCCCCCACCCAGCTGTGTCTCCAGGCACCAAGCCGGAGGTGCCGCGGGGATTCAAACCGGCGATCCCCGTGTTGGTGGGTAACGGAATAGACCACCACGCTACCCGGACGCCCCTGAACGTGGCTGTTTTAGATAGCAAGAGTATCGCTATCATCATCATCATCATCATCATCATCATCATCATTATTAAAGGAACCATGAGGTTCCAGACGAGCCCTGGGTTATGAATCGCTGAAGATGTATCAGCAAACCCCCAGAAGCCGTCCTGCTTCCTGGTTCTGGTGCTCTCCGACAGGCGAGCACCAGAACCAGGACAGTCTCAATATTACTCGGCCCTCCCCGGAGAAGCGCAGGATGGAAAAATATCCAATCTAAACAAAACGATGTTCCGCGATACCACAATATTGCACCTTTATTGTCAGCAGCGCCGCAATACGCCGGGCCTTGTTTGCCGACGAGCGTATGAAAAAGTCGGGGGATCGACCACGAAACCGAGGAGCTGCGGCCGACACGACGGCGGCCGTCATTTTCAAAGACACCGAGTGTCTGGGGGTTCATTCGCGGACGGTGAAAAACAGGACGAGCGAGGACGTCATCCGTCCCGCTACGCCTCACCTGGGCATATTGAGGTCTCTCTGGTTGGCCTCGTGCTGCACCTTGTTGAACATCACCTTGATCCCCACCGCCACGGCCACCATGAACACCACCACCCCGCCGATGACAAAGCTCGTGTTGTGGCTCTGCTGCTTCAGCGGGTCGAAGTCCTGGTCCGGTCCGATCTCCTCCAGTTTAATCATGTCGGGCGTCTTGGCCCAGTCGGGCGAGTCGTAGTTTTTGCAGCTGTCCTTGCTCCAGCTGCCGGCTGCGCTCTGGGCAGCAGAACCGGTAGTGGCAGGTCCCGCAGCAGTAGATGTAGGTGTCCTTGAGCAGTTGAAGGCGCTGTCGAACTGGCCCATCACGTCGTAGTAACCCCGACATACGTCCACGTCCACCAGCCGTCGCGGCGGGGGCGCCACCTGGGCGGCCCCTAGAGGGGGCGCTAGGGCGTCCGCCGCGGTGATGTTCTTGGGGAACATGACCTGGGCCAAGGGTTTGGGGGGGCGCTCCAGCACCTCATCCGGGCTTTGCTGAGGTTTCTCGAGAGGCTTGGCCCGGCCTTGGAGAGCGGCCGGCCGGAGGTCGGCCCGGACGGCGAAAAGCAAGCGAGGGGGGCCGGGGCGGGGGCGGTTTTGGGCCGGTCGGTGAACGGCCTCTCCGGCAGGTCCGTCGGCCGGGGAGGGGGAGAGGGAGAGGACTCCGCGAGAGTGGCGGCTAGGAGGGAGAGCAGGGAGACGGCGAGGACTCGAAGGTTGGTAGTGGGCGTCATCTTTACATGACTAAGAGCTCCGTCATTGAGTCGGTGCCGTTACGATGCCGTACCCGCTCCTCCGGTGCGGCCCACTAAACTGGCAAGTGAATATCTCAAGTGTCAGGCGCCACCCGCTGGATGCTCATCGCCGAAAAGCAGCTTCACTGAGCGGCGTCGGTGGGTGACCAACTCAGACGTCTACAGGTCGAGATGTTTCTCTCGGCGACCGCAATGAGTCAGACGTTAGCGAGGTAAGTGATGCGGAAGGAGCAGAGGGCCGAGTCCATCAACGGGAGGCTGCCGGTGGCGGTCGTCGTCGGCGACGGAGGCGTTCGCATCGTCTTTTCGTCTATGGCTCAGACGACAGCTCTCGCGCACGTGACGGCTCACGCGTCGCCCCGCACAAACGGCGCTCAGAGGGACGGCGGCTCCCTGAGCTGGACAACGGTGACGCCAAGATCGCCATGTTTTAGGGTTGTCTCTCTCGGCATTTCCTGTGCGACCTTTGACCCCGAAGGCCTTTTTTGCAGCGATCCTTTACCTCTACTTGTCAGTTACGGCACTTGTACGTCCGTCTCCAGGTTCCCTCGAGAGTCTCGAGCAAAATGTCAACAGGTCTGTCTGTCTCGTCCCCTCCTGGAGGACCGTTTATTCGGCCCCTTTGTACATTCGGAGCCGGCACTTAGTTCAACCTCCTGCTGAGACGGGAGGTGAAACCCACCACGTGGGTGCGTGTTTGTGCTCTGAGGCGTTGCAAACAGCCACGCGGCGTCTGTAAAGCGGGCGGCGAGCGGGACGGAAGGGACAAGAGGTGGACAGTAGGACAAGAGGTGGACAGTAGGGACAAGAGTTGACCCAAGTTAGACAGAAGTCGGTTTCTCCGAAGCAGCGCACCGTCTCACGCGTGGCTCTGGACACTAGCCACAACTACACGTCCTCCATTTACTCCTCCGGCGTGTTCGATATGCTGTGGTCTGAGGTGAGGCGTCCTCGCCGGGCACCTCCTGCTGCCGCGCTGCCGTGACGGGAGGTTATGCTTGCTCCTCAAACGGGGGGGCTGCTGCAGACCTGGGGGTCCGTGTGAAGAAGCTGTGGGATTCCTCAGCCTGCCTGCGGTTACAAGACCTGCCTGTGTCAGGCGCCGAGCCGCGGGTCGTCCCCGCTAGACCAGACCGGGTGGCGCGATGTGATGCGGGGCAGGAGTGCGACGTGAACGTGTCGGAGGTGCTGGCGGTGACAGACGGCAGCGGGGTCCGTCTCCGTGGAAGTATGATGACACGTAATTATCTCGGAGGCCGATCTGTGACGGAGGAGGGAGGAGGAGACGCCGAGGACCGGCGCTTGGCTTCGGTCACGTGTTCCTCTGACCCTCTGGAGGCGGCCCGGCGGTGAGGGGCAGGAGGAGGTCCTCGGTCCTCACACGGTCTGGAGCCTCGAACTCTCCCGGAGTGTTTTCTTGTGCTGCCTGCGAGCCGCGAGCCTTCTCCCTGCTCCCCCGTTCACATGGCGACCAGCTGAACTGCTATGCAACGGCCAAGTGGCGGCGCACACTGGAATACAAATGACAGACTTCGTTAGACACACAACAAGGCTCTTCAAGCTTTCCTCTCCCTGACGCACACACACACACACACACACACACACGCACGCACACACACACACACACACACACACACACATACATACACACACACACACACATACATACACACACACACACACACATACATACACACACACACACACACTCACACACCACACACACACACACACTCACACACACACACACACACACACACACATACATACACACACACACACACACATACACACACACACACACACACACACACACGCACGCACACACACACACAGACACTTTCACAGTCGTTTGGATATCTTCAAGCTTTTAAGTGCATACATACTCATAACACAACTGTGTGTGTGTGTGGTGTTGTGTGTGTGTGTGTGTGTGTGTGTGTGTGTGTGTGTGTGTATGTGTGTGTGTGTGTGTGTGTGTGTGTGTGTGTGTGTGTGTGTGTGTGTGTGTGTGTGTGTGTGTATGTATGTGTGTGTGTGTGTGTGTGTGTGTGTACGCAATAGGAGCTGGCTGTTTGTGTGTTAGTATGCCTGTGTCTTTGCAGGAGCAGAAGCTCCTGAAAAGCCGATGATGGTAAGACAGGAGGGGGGAGTATGGGGAGGGGGGGCGAGAGAGAGGGAGAGAGGGGGGCTAGAGAGGAGGGGAGAGAGGGGGGGTGAGAAGGGAGAGAGAGAGAGAGAGAGAGAGGAGAGAGAGAGAGAGAGGGAGATAGGGAGAG
>NW_026611294.1:0-30000 GCF_029633865.1 Lampris incognitus
GAGTCACTCAGATGAGGGATGAAACTGCCAACGTGTCAGTGTGTGTCCGGATGAACTGATTCAACTTCCTGTGATGTTCTTACCTGGACTATCGAGCAGGCATAAAGCCATGTTGATAACCAATTCAGCTGCAAGCGGTGCAAGGATGCTTTGTGTCTGAGGTCTCTCTTCATGTTCTTTGCAGGGCATTCATTAGCACGTGAGATTAGATTTGACTGTGGAAAAAGAGAGCAATGGAGAAAGAAATAGAAAAAAAAACAATGATGGAAAATAGTGGTTAGTTTTTCTTTCACATTGCACAATAGTTACCAGTGAGAGACGGAAAGAAGAGAGGGTCCTGTTTTTGTGAACCTGGCCAGATGATGAAGAGGCTCTCCCTGAGGTTTCTTCCTATTTTTGTCTCCTGTTTAAGGGTTTTTTTAGGGAGTTTTTCCTTATCCGATGACAGGGTCTAAGGACGGGATGTTGTGTTGCTGTTAAGCCCACTGAGGCAAATTTGTGATATTGGGCTATACAAATAAAATTGATTTGATTAGGATGAATACATCATACATATGAGCAGGTGGAGTTGGGCCGGGCATCGGCTTGGCCAAGCACACCAGTCCTTCTCATGCCCTTTAACTGTGCTGTGGCGCAGCCTATTGTCACTTTCCTGAAGTGATGGAAGAGGTCTACCTGCGTTGGTTCACTTGGAATCCGGACACGGGGAGAATTTACCACTGCCGTTGCCCAACTGCATCCTCCATCTCGGTATATCGTGACAAAACAACACGTGCATTTAAAGTTGCACGCAAGACGATCGTCAGCCTGATTTGCATAATTCACAACTGACCACAGTGTTGTCAGAGACTGACAGTGGACACAAAAGTTTAGTCCTGTTTTGGGATTGATGGCGGTATTGACTCCCGTCCATCGGGAAGTCCTCGAGAGTTCCGTTGCCCTCGGGATTCCAGACGCCCAAACTGGTCCCAGTCTGACCAGTTTTTACTGGTGGACACATCTGTATGGACCAGACAGACCCTCTCCCAGTCGAGTCAAGTAGAATGCTCCATGCACCATGATGATGCTTTATCTCGGCGGGTTGATATACACAGGCCTACACCCATTAACACACGTTTGGATCGGTCCGTGTGTGTCTGTGCTTAGGTGTGGTCTGTGTTAGCGCTACTCCAGCAGATCTGCGTTAACACAGCCCAGCTGGGGCCAACACACCCAACACACCCAACCACCCATTACCGTTTCCAGCCTCAGGATCGCCACACGGACGAAGGCGGGAAACATTCAATCAGCCGCGTTTGCGCCTCTTCCGGCTCTGCGCCAGCAGGAGGTTGGAGTCCAGAGTTCAAAAGATGCTGATGGGACAGACGTGGCCCGGTTAATACTTGGAAGTCACAGGCCTGGTGCTAACAAAACGGTGTTTTTTCTTTTCCAAGTCTGACTGTGTCACTGTGAGCAGAAGCCCTGAGGAAATCTTCCATCCCTGTCTCATCTAGGAAAATTGTGATCACAGACACACACACACACACACTACACAAGCATGTCTGGCAGAGCACATGGTGCACGAAACGACTGTCAAGTCTTACCTCATCCCGTCCACATCTCTACCCTCGCACTTCACAGCAGCAGACCGCCTTCTATGGTGTGGTACAGTTCAATCCGATTGCACGTCTGACAGTCGTATGACGCACTGGGCCTTGATATCATCATTTGACACTTATTGTGTGAAATTACACCTCATTTTATTTCATCTGATTTTAATTCAAAGCAAACTCAAATTATGTGTAGCGAACTCAGGGGGGGCAGCAGGGAACCGCCGCAGCCGGGACGCGAACCCAGGTCTCCCGCACCGCGGGCAACAACGTTAACCGGTCGACTAAAGGGTGTGACCTGTTAGCCAAGGGCTAGCGAGTCTACTCCTGATCGTTACCTGTGAACTAAACTCATACCTCAAGAGTCAATAATCATTTTGTAGATGAATTAAGCACATTCTGAAGCATATATATTTATAAATATTATTTAGCGAAGGATTAAAGTATCTATTAAGGGACTTCCAAGAGACCCAGAAATGAAAAAGTAAAACAATTCTGACTTAGCATGTATTGAGACAACAGTCTGGAGAAATTAGCCTATACCTTGTCATACTACATCACCTTTTTCACCCTCACCTAGTCTTCATCATATGCTAAGTAAACCTCAATCACACTTATTTGTCCTTTCCCACTGGTCACAATATTATATATAAAACTGTGAATTTAATCATAATCGCTTCTACCATTCTAGCCTCATAATAAACACCTTACATTCGGTTTGCTAGGACAAACACAGGGAGCATTGCCTATGCTATCCGGGAGCTAATTAATCTCCCAATCAGCAATAGGGGCCACGGGCATTTCTCTTGTTTTCCCTCCTTGCCGTGTAGCGCTGGGGCTATTTAAAGAGAAGCAGAGCAGAGCAAGGAGAGGGAAAGGAAACGCCTGTCTAGACGCCCACCAGAGCTTGCAGCCTATACATTCTCCAGCAGCCCCTACAGGCACACAAACACACCCCTTACCCCATTACCTACACCCCCCCCCATTACATAGTAATATGCAAGGTTGCTCAAGCACATATCTGAATTTGTGCACATGGGACATAACCCTCACTCTTGCAAACCCACGAGTAAAAGGATGACCATACACACATACTAAGTTGTGTATGTGTGTATAAGTTGCAACGCAAGCTAAAATGCATGCAACCATACACACACACACACACACACCATACAAATACACACATCACTGTGTGAAGCTCACCACTCTTATAACTGTCACTAAACAAGTCTGTGCCTAAACAGTCTTGTGCATGCACACACACACACACACACACACACACACACACACACACACACACACACACACACACACACACACACACACACAGATGCACACACGACCAGTCCCAGGTTGACAGAAGGATAGTAAACAGAGCAGGTGAGTGAGGAATGATGGCTGCCCCTCAGCAGAGCAGGTCCTCCACGCCTCGCTGCCTTCTTTCACACACCCAGCCCTGTCTGCTAAGTCTCAGCCTCACACATACACACACATACATGTTCACACACACAGAGCTAATCAATCATACGTTCACAATGCACTGCCTCTGTATAAAGCAGAGCTGGGCATGGGTAAAAAAGAAAAGAAGATGTCTGAGGTTTATAACTGCAGCTCATTCGAATCAAATACTTGTTGCTGTTGAAATCCTACTTTGACCCTGTTCTGTTGGCTGGTTGACATCCAAGTTTGACAATTCTGAAGCTTTTACTAGATTATAGGTCAGGCCATAAATCGAATAGCAACCGACAATTGGTTGCCAATCAGTGGACTGTAGAGGACAGATCATTGCTAAAATAAGGCTAAGATTATCACACACCCCCTGTGTGGTCATCTTAGCCTGATTATCACACGGGGGATATAATCAGGCTAAGAGAATGTAGACAAATTATGTGAGTCACACTGTCATTGACATTAAAATATACCTTTTACTAAATTTGGCATTAGATATGAGGCATGCATTGTGATGGAAAATGTTAAATGCTCCTTCAGACGTTTTGACCCACAAAGCTGTTTTCAATACAACTCGCTAATGCATACCTGTGAAATTTGGGACACAAACTGCATCTTGGCTATTCGGCAGCAAGTAGGGAGGCAATTGATGACCCCCCAATAAATAAATAAATAAATAAATAAAAGACACAAGCATAAATGCTTGCATTCACGTCTTCAAGTTTTGCAGAAACCTGGCATTCATTTTTATCAACTGACCTAGGCTAGTAATTACATTAGATGTTGTTGAATAAAGAGTGCCAAGTGCCCTGGGCTAGTGAGGGGGGAGAGAGAGAGAGAGAGAGAGAGAGAGAGAGAGAGAGAGAGAGAGAGAGAGAGAGAGAGAGAGAGAGAGAGAGAGGAGAGAGAGAGAGAGAGAGAGAGAGAGAGAGAGAGAGAGAGAGAGAGAGAGAGAGAGAGAGAGAGAGAGAGAGAGAGAGAGAGAGAGAGAAGACTGGCTGCAATAGGAAAGGGCCTTTCCCGTGATGTGATTTGGTGACCGATTTAGCCAATCCAGTAAGTGGTTGTCCTTGTGGGCTGTACTTTAAATGATGGAGGCATTCTCTGTTGCAAATAATATCTTCGAAAGTAGGGAGGGGTACAGAGTGAGACAAACATGGAAAAATGGTTGGCGTTTGAATATTTGCATTTGGGTCATAATGTGGCTTCACTTGAGTTCGACATTCGGTTACAAACTTGGTAACAAATCAACTTTATGCTTAACTAAATAAAATTATGTTAACATGCATTGTAAAAAAAAGAAGTGCTTGTTGATGGTATGAATTTATCTCCTTGTTCAGTCGCAGCGTTTGATAAGCAGCCTGTTCTTCTAATTCACAACTAATTCCTGTCAGAGCATTTTATGTACTTTTCGTTTATTTATTTATTTTTTTCGTTTTTAATATTGCCTACGGAGTGGATAGACACAATCATTTTGCTGTTTCATGTCTTGTCAATTAAAAACCAACTTCCTACTGTACAACACGTCCACTGACATCTTTAATCTCCCTCCGTCACTGCAAACCCATCTGACGCACGATTTACACGTGTCGCGGCTTGATGACGACACATGCCGTCGTCATATTCGGTCTGCTGCTGTTTTCCTTCTGCCATGCACCTTTAAAGGCTTTGTAACGTCGGAGTAAGTAAAACACTTGAGGGAGAATGACGTGCTGTGCGTTGCCAAGAGTGGGCTGAGTTATCTTAACAACGTGACTGTGTTCAAGACGGTTTACTTGTGTATTTCTTAAGGAGCCAAAAATGACAGAAACTGCGGCGCGCAACCCATCATATCGACCTTCGTTACGTGAAAGCCTTGACGGTAGTAGTGTCGGTGGCCGCGTTTGCTTAACCGTGTGATAAACCCTTCTTTCAGGCCCAAACCTGAACCTCGTTTGCAAATTCGGGGGAATATGTTTCAACTCGAAATGAGCCAGTCAGCTTATTATCAAATGTTATGTTTGCTGTTTTGTTTTATCCACGCTTGCAAGTACACGAAATAGCCACACAATGCGGGCTCAGCTGCTGGCTGCTGCTACCCCCCAACGGGGGCGTGTCTGCAGCTGCAGATCTGTCTGACATATACAGGATATGAGGCTACAGTGTCCCACTGAACACCTGTGCCATAGTTTTTCTGCTTGGCTTCCTCCATAAAGAGATCTATCGCCATCCCCCATGTAGCCCACCTCCCCTGCCTGAATTTGACATATCATACTAGCTTGTAGGTAAACCTTGCTGGTCACGGATTCGTGTTATGCTTTTGTATTGCAGTTGGACCGAAGTCTAAACTGGGTATTTACATGTAAATACAGACGCGTTCTCTCCGTTTTGTATGGGTTTATATTGCAGAAAATGTATGTAATGCATAAGCATAATCAACGATATATTCATACATTTTCTTTCTTAACAGATATTTTCCTCAACAGAAATTCTTGTAGACAAGGTGAAAGCCAGAGATGTCACTGTACATGAAAATCTAACACAAGCGCGTTGCTGTGCGATGACACTTATTGGCAGTTTAAATTGATATTTAGACTCAGCACAACACCAGTAGGTATTGGTTTTCCATACATTACCCTAGTTGTGGCTTAAGTGACTGAAAATCAGCTTTCGGATCAAGATCTTTTGTGAACCACTGCCAGTTTAACAGACTAAATAATCTGTTATCATCTCTGTTAAAAGCTTTGTTTCTTACTGGTTGAGAACAAAACTCCTCTTGAGTTAACACAGCTGTACGCGGTTGGATTTTAGGTTATATGTCAAACTGATAAAAATCAAAGCCTGAAAAGAATCTATTTTTAGACTGAGGAAAGCATCTGTCAGGTACGGTCCTTCTGGATGAAAGGGCATTGATACTGTCTCTCAGTTGATAGTATATTGCTAGATCTTAAATAGAGATTACACAGAAATCCTGTGGGGTGGAGATAAAATGGGTATCCTGTTTCATTTGCCACACACAAATACATACCCATCAGGTTTACATATTCTTATCAGAAGGCTAGACTGTATTATGGCTAGAGCAACAAAACCAAAGGCTTAGAGAGTTAGTTTCCAATGTAAGTGTTGTGCTAAGGTAGCTGTCTGTGTGTTCACCTGCGTGATATCACCTACCTAACACAGTAAAACACACACACACACACACACATCCGTGTCCTTCTCTAAAGCTTGTCGAAAGGAGAGAGAGAGAGAGAACATGGCAATGTATATAATGTGCAGTGTTGTATTTACAGCTCTGCAAATGGACAGAATAACAGGACAGAAGAGGTTTGATTGCATTTAGGAGGTTCACTTTTTATTCTCCAAACGCCACCTTCTCAGAACTATTTTAGTGGTGTCGCTATTGAGAATGCACTACATCTGTCTGATGTTTGGTCCCAATCTTTGTGGTCAAGTGTTATCAATTCTTGTCAAAAGAAAGCAGGCTATGATAGTGTAATAGAGCAGAAGCCCTACCTCCTACTGGTTGATATGAGCTAAAGCTTTATATTGACATTTGTCCCTTCAGCAGACTGTAAAAAGACAAAAAACAAAATTTTTATTTCAAAACTAAATGCATCTGTCTGTGTCTGCATCTACCCACATCTATTCTTATTTTCCCTTAATACTCTCTCTGCCTCCCATTCATTCCATCTAGTCATGGCTGTATGTAACTTGGGCTTGATGAGGCCTTTGCTATGTCAGTCCCTGGGACAACTGGTTAGGTCTCCTCTCATGGCCACTGCCAGGGTCAGCACACAGCTCCTGTCCCACCAGCCTACTAGCTTCCCTGTCACCTGCACCAGGTTTTATGCCACCAAGAAGGCAAAAGGTCAGTAAGACACTGTTGAGACTGAAACTGGCTTTTGTTCGACCCCTTTCATCCTTGTGTTGCAGCGACTGAGGAGATGCACAGATTTAGATTTATTTTCCAGCCTTTCTGATTGTTTGGTATTGTGGAAGAGAAATTATTTTTCTTCTCCTGTGGGTGTACAAATGGTCCCCATGGTGTGGACTGTGGAAGAAAAATAATTTCTATTCCAACAGTGACATGCCATTCCTGTTTTTGAAGAATCTACCTTTCATTTCCTTTGCTTTTTCCAACTCCCCCTGTTTGTACTTCCTTACTTGCATTTTTCCTTACTTCTTTACCTCCTTTCTTCTCCACCCTTCCTTCCTATTCCAAAGCAAAGGCAAAGGGCCAGCAGACTAAGGTGAACATTAACTCTGCCCTGGTGGAGGACATTATCAACCTGGATGAAGTGAAAGAGGACATGACAGCTGTTCTCAATACACTCAAAGATGACTTCACACGCAACATTAGCATCCGAACTTCGCCAGGTACTAATTTATGTTCACTCTTCTTCTCCTTGACTCTGTCTCTCTTTCCTTGTATTTTCCTTAGATCATTTGCTGGACCTGCATGACACTGGCTAGATTAATCATTAAAAAAAATCATTAAAAGGCACAAACATGTAGGCCAATGAACTTTCAGTTTACACATGATGATACAGGTTAAAGAAATAAGGTGAATTTGAGTAAATGTTTATTTATATAGATCCTTTCAAAACCGAAGTTACAAGGCTCTTCACAACGAACACAGTAGGGTGAAATAGCAATATAATGCTAAACAAAATAAAAAGCATCAACATAGAAATCCTTTGTATAGAACAATGCCAAAAATAAGCAAAAACACTTGAATATGAAGATGAATATCAATCAAAAACCAAAGGGAAAAAAATTGTTTTTAAGGTGCTGTTGAAAATTTCCAACTGTTGGCAGTTGGCAACCCTAACAGTAGAGGAAATTATGTCACAGATTTTGGAAGTCGCTACAGCAAATGCACAACCTCCTCTAAAATTAAGCTTGCACAGGTACAGCCAAAAAGCCTTTGGTCTGAGGACCAAAGTTACTGTGTAGAATTTAGAGGGTTGAGTAAACCACACATGTAATTGGCTACAGGACCATTTAGAGCCCCTTAAGTGATTAAACAAATCTTAAAATCACTGCTAAATTTTACTGGAATCTAATGCAGTGAAGCAAGTATTACATTGATATGGGCCCTATTGTGAGTAATTTCGCAGATGTGTTTCCGGCTAGTTAAAGCTGGTTGATGGTAACTTGGCTGGCTCACACGCACAGAATAGTGAAACAGTCCAGGATGGAAGAGACAAATGCATGGCTAAGTTTTTCCAAGTCTTGAAAAGACACAATGAGTGTTTAAGCACTTTCTTATTATTTTTTTTAACTTGGAAGAAACGGGACTGAACTGTTGATTTAACATAGCCGTCCAGTTCCAGATTAACACTCTAGTTTTTGCTTGTTGGCTTGATATTGGGAGACAGAGGGACCTTTATTGATTTACCCTGTTTTATGATCAGGACCTGCAGTTTTTTCAGGGAATTACTTAAGGAAATTGAAGGATTTTTTTTAAAAATTAGGAAATATGGTGCACAAGAAGAGAAAACAATGTCAGTTTAACAATCAGCATCATATTCTAAAACACATATGGAATAACCACTGGTTTGCACTTGGGTAGCTGTTGTCCTCTCTTTGATTGGCTGGTGCACTTTTTGAGCATTTTCTTGGCTTTGTCTCATCATCTGCTTGTCACTGCCAGCTGTTTCTGACTTCCACCTTCGTGAGAGTCAGCTTCATGAGCTCGATAACTAGTGTTTACTCTTTTACTATCGGTCGTTCCTAGTTTGTTACTAGCTTCGAGCTTAGCCCAGCTTAGCAGTTAGCGTTGTTGCATTTGCAGTCAAAGCAGCCTCATTAAAATGATGGTGTGTGGTGACTGTTCCACAGTTACAGATAGGTTGTCTCTACTAGAGAGACGTGTCCGTGAGTTAGAGCAGCTTCTTTTGGCTTAAATTACGTTAGACGTGATGGGCACTCCAGGTAGCCTTAGCCCCGGGCCTGACAGCAGACCTGCTATTGTTAGCACCAGCTCAGCCTCATCTGCAGATGCGGCGGAGTTTGTCTCTGTTTACTGGTGTGGGAAGGCTCGCAAGAGCAAGCCACTAGTCGTGTGGCCTGGTCTGCAGTCACCTCTCCCGACTGCAAACCAGGTTTCACCCCTGACTAGCCCTGTTGGTAGGCATATCGACCAGCGTGCCTCTCCCGCGCCTGTCGACAGAGTAAAGCAACACACGCTAGTGATAGGAGACTCCATTAACCACAATGTCAGATTAGCTTTGCCAGCCTTAGTTCACTGTTTACCCGGAGTCAGAGTCTCCGACATAGAGAATAATCTTAGGTGCTGGCATCACGAAGGGAGGAACAGGGAACCCAGGCACACAGCACCACTACTTTCAGCAAAATTGTTATTAATGTTGGCCCCAATAATGCTAGGATGAAGCAATCACAGATCACAAAAGCCAGCCTAGTCAGGACGCTTGTGTTTGCCAGGAAGATGTGTCGGCATCGATTAATTGTCTCTGGTCCCTTACCCGTGATGGGTAATGATGAGATGTACAGTAGGCTCTGGCTGTACATCTCATCATTACCCATGATGAGATGAACCACTGGCTGGCTCGATACTGTAATGAACAGGGATTCGGCTTTGTTGATAACTGGCCTTCTTTCTGGGACCGTCCTTACCCACTGAAAGCGGACAGCTTTTACCCTACTGGGGATGGCGCCGCTCTTTTGTCTAGCAATATAGGTAGTTGTCTACATTTAGTTTGACACTAGGGACTTACCATTCAGCAGGTTGCAGGCAATTAGAGAGCCTGCCAGGTTTAAACCTAGCGCAGATGTGGAGTCAACTAGTTTAGTTAAATATGTTTAGTCAGGGAATTTCTCATCATATAGATTAGCAGATTGACATCTTGGTCTATAACATTGTGACTTTCTCCCTACCCTGTTATATTGCTCCAAAGCTCTCCTCTCCTAAATGTGTGAATCACAATAATCTAATCATTCCTACCACTGGTGGTGGTGAAATGTGCAACGAAGTTATCTAATAAACTGCAGAATCAAACATCTAATGTTATCAGAAGTGTGACCACATGTCGTCCAAAGCGTCAGTCATCAAAAATGTCAACTACTGATACAAGATGTCTAATTAGGTGAAATATTAATAAAGTTATCCCTACTACTGATAACTTCAACAAGATGCTTACATTTGATTTCATAAATATCAGATCACTCTCTACCTTACTAATAAATTATCTGATTCTTGAACATAATTTTGATATGATTGGGTTATATGAAACATGGCTGAAACCAAATGTTTTCCTTCCATTAAATGAAGCTTCCCCACCCAACTATACTTATGCCCATATAGCCCATACAAATAAACAAGGTGGTGGTGTTACCTTAATATAGTATGTCTATTTTCAATTCTAAACTTTAATCTAAATTCCAATCTTTTGAGGCTCTTATTCTAAGTCCATCTCCCTTAGCCATGAATAGACTCGGCTCTGTCCAGATTATGATATTCTATTGATCTCCTGGCTCTTACTCACTATTTCTTGACGAATTTGGAGAATTCGTCTCAGGTCTTGTTACTCATTCTGATGAGATTCTAATTCGTGATGATTTCAATATTCATCCAAATAAGGCTGCTGAGCCTCTAAGTAAAGCCTTTCTGGTGCTTGTTTATACTTTTGGGTTCACTCAGTTTGTTCAAGAGTCGACTCATTGCAGTGGTAATACCCTTGATTTGGTTTCGTCTAAAGGGATAGCTGTTTCTGATCTGAATGTCTTGCCAAACACATCTGCTTTGTTAGATCATTTTCTCATCAAAATTGAAGCATTATTGGCCTGTCCTCTTAATGTTGGCACAGATGTAATTGCCACTTGCCACATTGGTCCCTCCACTGCATTTGGCCAGCAGCTGCCCTAAGTGTTGGCTCCTTTCACTGTAGAGACTGCTCTGTTGAAAATTTCACTAGCGACTTAAATGTAGCACTCCCTAGTCTGCTCGATTCAGTTGCATCTCTCACTACAAGAGCTAGGTGACTAAAGAGGCCTACACCCTGGTTTAATGATGAGACACGTGCTCTTGAGCTGGCCTGCAGGAGACTGGAATGTAACTGGTGAAAATCAAAATTGGAAGTATTTTACCTATCTTGGCATGAGTGTTTATTGAAATACAAGCGTGCAAAAGCAGCATATCTCTCTTGCTTAATCAATATTTAGAAACATAACTCCAGATTTCTCTTTGACACTGTATCTAAACTTACAAAAAATTAGCCGTCTACAAGCTACTCACCATTCATGGTCTGTGAGTTTCTAGATTTTTTCTGCAATAAGGTTGATGAGATCTTAAACAAAATTGGTTCTTCAACTCCATCTACTCCTGCAGATCCTGTCTTACCAAATTCATATCTACACAATGAGTCAATGGTGCCTGAAGCCGTAATCCTGTACACACCGTAGGTACAGGGATCTGTACGCACCGTGCGCTGTTAGCCAGTGACGTTAACTCCAATCATCGGCCTTCAAATGTATTTGCGTCAAATGGCGTGAGTGACAAAAAAAAAGAACAAAATCATAAAAAAATGTACGCACGGTGCGTACAGGATTACGGCTGCCAGCGCCACTGCAATGAGTCACTGATAGTCCCTGTTATTACAGCTTTTGAGACTAGCTCTCTTGATACTTTGACTAAGCTCATGTCAGCTTCTAAACCAACTACTTTCCTACTTGACCCTTTACCAGCAAAACTTTTTAAAGACCTCTGGCCTTTCCTGGGACCTACAATGCTAGGCATTGTCCGCACCTCAATCCAGGGTCTTAATAACATGACTAGTCTCTAATCTTCCATTCTTTTCTAAAGTACTAGAGAGTTATATATCAACAACTTTCGACCCATATAGAAGAAAACTATCTATATGAACCTTTTCAGTCAGCTTTCTGGGCCTGTCACTTCACTGAAACTGCTTTGACCAGAGTGTTGAATGATATTCTACTAGCTATGGACTCTGATTTCACTTCTCTGCCTCTACTACTGGACCTCAGTGCAGCCTTTGACACCATTGATCACAGTATACTATTGGACATAATACATTGTAATTTTGGTGTCTCTTGCTTACCTCTCTCTTGGCTTAAGTCCTACTTATCTAGAAGAACACATTGTGTCTGCTATAATAATATTACATCAAAATTATCTGATGTTAAATATGGTGTATCTCAGTGCTCGGTTCCTCACCCTCTACTTTTCTCTATTTATATTTCACTTCTTAGCCAAATTATACGCAGTCATGGAATAAACTTCCATTTCTATGCGGATAATACTCAACTGTATGTGCCTGTGAGGGCTAATGATCGTACCCAAATGGCTAATGTAGAGGCCTGCTTGGCTGTTGTGACAATTTGGATGGCACTAAATTTCCTGCTTTTGAATTCATATAAAAGTGAGATGCTGGTCGTTGGCCCTGCTAGACACAGACACCAATTAAATCAAGTAACAATAACCATTGACAACTCTGATTTCACAAAGTGTGGCAACCAAAAATCTTGGTGTTACGTTTGATCCCACCCTTCCCCACTTATAAAATCCTAAATCAGCTTGCCCCATTATACCTGTTCTCATCTCCTTAAACCGTACATTCCATCTCGAGCTCTCCGCTCAAGAGCGTAGCGCATATGCCCCTCAAGTTGGGTGTGAGATGGAAGACAGAGAAGAATTCTGGAGTGAATTGGATGAAGTGGTGGAGAGTATACCCTTGGAGGAGAGAGTGGTGATTGGAGCGGACTTCAATGGGCATGTTGGTGAATGGAGCAGAGGTGATGAGGAGGGTAGGTATGGTGTCAAGGAGAGGAATGTGGAAGGACAGATGGTGGTGCATTTTGCGAAAAAGATGGAAATGGCTGTTGTGAATACATATTTCAAGAAGAGGGAGGAACACAGGGTGATGTATAAGAGTGGAGGAAAGTGCACACAGGTGGACTATATCTTATGTAGGAGGTGCGATTTGAAAGAGATTGGATTCAAGATTCAAGATCCTTTATTGTTCCATCTCATTATACAAGTACAAGAGAGTAAAATTCTTGTGTTTTGGCTCCTCAACACTGCAGCAACAATAGCAATAAAATAACAACAAAACAAAAAAAGCAGTAATCATAATGAATAGTGTGCAGTGTATGTAAGGTGCTGTGTTTATGTAGGCTCTTCATTAATAAATGTGCATATATGTGTGTAGTTGTTTGCTTAATTGTGTGTTTGTTTACGCCAAGCTATGTCCGTGTGTGTGTGCATGCATGCGTGTGTGCATGTGTGTGCATGCGTGTGTGTGTGTGTGTGTGTGTGTGTGTGTGTGTGTGTGTGTGTGTGTGTGTGTGTGAACTGATGATCCACTGAAGACCATTGGTCAGTATCAGTCAATCCGGCAACAGGCTTAGTGTCTTTAATGTTCTTTGTTCAAAAGCCTGGTTGCTTGGTGGAAAAAGCAGTTCCAGAGCCTACTGGTCTGGGCTTTGAGGCTGCGGTACCGCTTGCTTAATGGTAGCAGCTGGAACAGCCCATAGTTGGGGTGGCTGGGGTCATTGACACAATGTCCGTTATGTATGTCCTGGATGGAGGGAAACTCACATCCACTGATGTTCTGGGCTGTCCGCACAATCCTCTGCATGCCAGGGGGTGATGCATTCAGTCAGGACGCTCTCGGTTGTGCCTTTGTAGAAGATCTGTACAATCTTGGGCCCCATGCCAAACTTCTTCACTCACCTGAGGTGAAAGAGGCATTGCTGTGCCTTTTTCACCACATGGCTGGTGCGTTCATCCCAAGTGAGGTCCTCGGTAATATGGACACTGAGGAACTTGAAGCGCTTGACTCTCTCTACGGCAGTCCCATTGATGGTGATGGGGTCCAGCCTCTCCCTTGGAGACTGCAAGGTGGTGACAGGGGAGAACATAGCTAGGCAGCGTTGGATGGTGGTCTATAGGATGACTTTGGAGACCAAGAAGAGGAAGAGAGTGAAGGCGGAGCCAAGGATCAAATGATGGAGGTTGAAGAACAAAGACTGTTGTGTCTAGTTCAGGGAGGAGTTAAGACAGTCACTGGGTGGTTGGTTGTAAAGAAGTGCCAGATGGCTGGGCAAACACTGCAGAAATAGTGAGGGAGACATCTAGGAAGGTACTTGGTGTGTCATCTGGACAGAGGAAGGATAACAAGGAGACTTTGTGGTGGAATGAGGAAGTACAGCAAAGTATACGGCGGAAGAGGTTGGCAAAGAAGAAATGGGATGGTTAGACAAATGAAGAAAGTAGACGAGTTCAAGGAGATGGAGCATAAAGCGAAGAGAGAGGTGGCAAAGGAAAAGGCCTATGGTGAGTTGTATGAGAGGTTAGACAGTAAGGAAGGAGAATAGGACTTGTACCGATTAGCTAGACAGAGGGACTGAGCTGGGATGGATGTGCAGCAGGTTAGGGCGATCAAGAATAGAGATGGAAATATGCTGATGTGCGAGGAGTGTGTTGAGAAGGTGGAAGGAGTACTTTGAGGGGCTGATGAATGAAGAAAATGAGATAGAAAGAAGGTTTGATGATGTCGGGATAGAGAAGCAGGAAGTGCGATGGATTAGCAAGGAAGAAGTGAGGGCAGGTATGAAGAGGATGAAGAGTGGAAAGGCAGTTGGTCCAGATGACACCTGTAGAGGCATGGAGATGTTTAGGAGAGATGGCAATGGAGTTTTGAACTAGATTGTTTAACACAATCTTGGAAAGTGAGAGGATACCTGAGGAGTGGAAGAAGCATACTGGTACCGATTTTCAAAATTAAGGGTGATGTGCAGAACTGTAGCAAATACAGAGGTATAAAGTTGATCAGCCACATCATGAAGACATGGGAAAGAGTAATTGTAGCTACGTTAAGAGGAGAGGTGATGGTTAGCGAGCAACAGTATGGTTTCATGCCACGAAAGAGCACTACAGATGTGATGTTTGCTCTGAGAATGTTGATGGAGAAGTATAGAGAAGGTTAGAAGGAGTTACATTATGGATTTAGAGAACATATGACAGGGTGCCAAGAGAGGAGATGTGGTATTGTATGAGGAAGTAAGGAGTTGCAGAGAAGTATGTTGGAGTGGTGCAGGATATGTATGAAGGCAGTGTGACTGGTGAGGTGTGCGGTTGGAATGACAGATGGGTTCAAGGTGGAGTCAGGATTACATCAAGGACCAGCTCTGTTGTTTGCAATGGGGATGGACAGGTTGACGAACGAGATCAGGCAGGAGTCTGTGTGGACTATGATGTTCGCGGATGGCATTGTGATCTGTAGCAAGAGAAGGGTGCAGGTTGAGGAGAGCCTGGAGAGGTGGAGGTATGCACTGGAGAGAAGATGAATGAAAGTCAGTAGGAGTAAGACAGAATACATATGCATGAATAAGAGGGAGGACAGAGAAATGGTGAGGATGCAAGGAAGTAGGTGACGAAGGTGTATAAGTTTAAATACTTGGGGTCAACTGTTCAAAGTAACGGGGAGTGCTGAAGAAGAGTGTGCAGGCAGGATGGAGTGGGTGGAGAAGAGTGTCAGGAGTGATTTGTGACAGAAGGGTACCAGCAAGAGTTAAAGGGAAGGTTTACAAGATGGCAGTGACACCAGCTATTGTTATATCATTTGAAGACTGGCACTGACGAAAAGACAGGAGGCGGAGCTGGATGTGGCAGAGTTGAAGATGCTTAAGATTTTCATTGGGAGTGACGAAGAAGGAGAGAATTAGGAACAAGTGTATTAGAGGGACAGCTCAGGTTGGACAGTTTGGAGACAAAGCAAGAGAGGCAAGATTGAGATGGTTTTGACATGAGTGGGGGAGAGATGCTGGGTATATTGGGAGAAGGTTACTGAATATGGAGCTGCCAGGAAAGTGGAAACGAGGAAGGCCAAAGAGGAGGCTTATGGATGTGGTGAGGGAGGAGATGCAGGTGGCTGGAGTGACAGAGGAAGCTGCAGAGGACAGGAAGAGATGGAAACAGATGATCTGTTGTGGTAACCCCTCACGGGAGCAGCCAAAATTAGTAGAAGTAGACTCATCACTCTGTCCGACACTCTCTTCACCTCCAACGCACTCTTGACATACTCTTCCTTCAGAATTCCCCCTATCCCCTTTTTCCTCCCATTCGCACCATGGTAGAAGAGTTGGCCTTACTGCCCTTCCACCTGGTCTCTTGCACACACAGTATACCTACCTTTCTTCTCTCCATCATATCTGCCAGCTCTCTCCCTTTACCAGACATAGTACCAACATTCAAAGTTCCGACTCTCACCTCCATACTCTTACCCTTCCTCCTCTCCCTCTGCCTCTGCATATGCCTTCCCCTTGTCCTTCTCCTTCACCCAACAGTAGAATCGTTTTCACCGGCACCCTACTGGCCAACAGTACCGGTGGTGGTCGTTGGTAACCCAGGCCTCGATCGATTCAGTATGGAAATCTGATTTATGATTTGCATATTTGATTTGGCCAAGATTTTACACCGGATTTTCTTTCCTGACACAACCCTCCCCATTGATCCAGGCTAGGGACCAGCACTAAGAATGCACTGGCTAGTGCTTCCTCAGCAGCTGGGTTATTTTTAATAAGATTACTAAAATAATAGTAATAATTGTTAAATAATAAAGTACCCAACAGTATCCAGGGGTTGTTCCAGTTGAGGGAAAGTAATTATGACCTGAGAGGAATATGTGCATTTAAACAAAACCCAGTAAGGACAAATGCAAAATATCATCGTGTCACAACCAAAGGTGTCAAGATATGGAATAATTGCAGTGATGAAATGAAAACATGTGAATCAATAATCAAATTTAAAAGACTCTTTAAAAATAATACTATGTTGAACAAATATGGCATGGAGCTGTGACATCTTGTGTGAGTTGTTCTTGAGTTGTTTTGATGTTGCTCTGCACTTGCTTTGTTCTTGTTGTGTTGAATGAAGGATCTTTGTGTGGTTTACTAGATAGACATCATGGTCACTGGTGGGAGATGGTTGAGTTTTCATGTAAATCACACAGTTCACTGTTGAAATACTAAAATATAAAAAAGGGGGTAGGAATAGAAGAAAACATTTTTTTAACTTCTGCCTACTCCTTTTCGAACTGCCGAGATTTAAAACAAATGTTTGTTGATGATATTGCTTGCTTGTTTTGATTTTTTTTCTCTTTTGTTTTCTTTTATTATACATTTTGATTTTTTTTAACGTTCGAAATAAACAAATAAGATAAACTAAAGCAAAGAATCTTACCTTCTTCTCACACCATGTGCTCCTCTGACCATGTGTCAGAAAAGGAAAGTCCCACCTTGAAATGGTGCTTGACAGTGATTCCCACAGCTTATTGGACTGTTCCTTGATACTGTTTTGACCATTCGAGTTGGTTGCAATCATTTCAAGAAGACATGGAAGTGGACATGGGGCTGAAGAAAGCTTTCCGTCACCTGAGGGCAACGCTGTGCAGTAGAGGGTTAACCAGCGGCGCTACTGTAAATCTTGATTTTGTCCTGTAATGATTGATTTATACTTACGTTACATCAAAATTATGGGTCTGTCAAAGGGGACCTAAAGCAATAATTCCAACCCCTTAATGGCGTTGTCGCTTTGATAGAATAATATTATAAAATATAGTCTTACAATCCTTTTATAATGGTCACTCTATAATATGAGTAAACCTGTGGGTCAACAAAACCCGTGCTATTTTTCATTAATATATCCAGCACCCTGCATATCTCAAATTTGCATATCTAGTGTCGTTTGGCTTGTTTTCTTTTTTGTTTGTTTTTGTCAATCCCAAACGTTGCATGTAAACATGCTTCTTCGTTTTTCACCATTTCTTGTCCCGTTGTATCTATGAGGTCCGTGCTTATAGCCAGTTTTTTTCTCTCTTAGCAGTCCCTCTCTGTTGGAAGGAAGGCACCAAATCAAATGATCACTTTCTGTTAAAAGTGAAAAGGTCCTCATCTTTGTTTGCATCTACCTGACAAAACGCCTGAGGCCATGAGAGCCCCGTGTGACCTTACCTTGCCTTCTGGTTGACCTCTGTTTCCTCAGCTACATCCAAGTCGCGACCGCTTGCCTCTGGGCTGTAACGTGGGTTTGCTGGGTGCAGGGGAGTCGGTGGGGATGTATAATGGATCCCCCCTGCAACATTCATACTTTGAACTCAAAATGCATGAGCTTGAACTCCTTTGCTTGCTCCGATTCTAAACGAGATGTAAGTGGTAACGAGGTAATAGAAATAAAGAGCGCTTTCATAGAAATTTGATTTGCGTTTCCAGCATCCCCATTTCATTTTTTTTTGTTTTTTTTTTTGTTTTTTGGATTTTCCCCTTTTTCTCCCCAATTGTACCCATCCAATTACCCCACTCTTCCGAGCCGTCCTGGTTGCGGCTGCACCCCCTCTGCCGAACCGGGGAGGGTTGCAGACCACCACGTGCCTCCTCCGATGCATGTGGAGTCACCAGCCGCTTCTTTTCACCTGATAGTGGGGGTTTCGCCAGGGGGACGTAGGACGTGGGAGGATCACGCTATTTCCCCCAGTCCCCCCTCCCCCCTGAACAGGTGCCCCGACCGACCAGAGGGTGTGCAGCGACAGGACAAGACACATACCAACATCCGGCTTCCCACCCGCAGACATGGCCAATTGTGTCTGTAGGGACGCCCGACCAAGTCGGAGGTAACACGGGGATTCGAACCGGCGATTCCCGTGTTTGTAGGCAAAGGAATAACCGGACGCCCTCCCATTTCATATTTAAGAGCATGACAGTGTGTAGGACAGATAAGATACAGAAAGTGAATTCCAAGTTGGCCTTCATCATTGCCCTAAAAGGCTCTTCTAAACTTTTCTCCTACTTTTAGTCTTGCACATATTCATTTATCTTTCCACTTCTATTCCCTCATTTCCCCATGTTCCAGATATTTCGCTCTCGTCTTTTTCCACCTGATTACCTCATCCTCTTCTCCAACACTTCTTGTGCTGTCCTCTGACCTCCAGACCCCCTTCAGGCCTTCATTCCTTATTTTCTATCAGCCATTCTCATCAGCTCTCATTTGTCTTATCCTCCGTTTATCAGCCAGTCTTCATTCTTTTTAGTTTTCACTTCTTCTCCTATGTTTAAGTGTATTTTTATTGGCCCATAGCAGAAATTTGACGACTCCCCCCCCCCCATCCCTCTCTCCTAGTATCCTCCCCATTTGCATTTCATCCGTCCATCCTGCTTTCCTATAACTCTTCGTGACAGTCTCTCCCTCCTTTACCCTCTCCTCATTCCCCCTTCCCTTCTTTGTCACTCCGTCTGCCCACTTATCTCATCCCTCCGTTTATCCATCTCTCCGTCCCCCTCGCTTCTGTCCAGCTGCACAGTAATCCGGGGAGGCAGAAAGACTTAGAGCTGACAGGAGAATCTGGTGGACTGGAGAGATGAGATGGTGGAATGAAATGACGTCAGTCGTCCACATGTATGTGTCTGTTAGAGTGTGTATGTGTGTTTGTTCCATGACCGTCTCATCTGGCTCTCATTAAGACAAGAGTGTGTGTGTCTGTGTGTGTCTGTGTGTGTGTGTGCGTGTGTGTGTGTGCGTGCACATGGTAAAGGCAAACACTAAAAGTCACCTTGGCTAAGAGATAAAGGGTTTGCAGAGTGAAGGGAGTGATAGTGTGACCCAGTCCCAGGGCAAGGCACACATGGCCTCTAAAATAACTATTATGGTCGGTCAGTGTCAGCTCCATGGAAGCCCTGTTCAGTCTTAGCAGACAGCCGAAAGCTCTTTGTGTTGGAGGGAATTTATCATTAACATAACAGTTTGCAAACTCAGGTGCCCATGTGCAAAATGATTTTATTAAATAAATAGATAAATAAATAAAACATGTATAACTAATTGATGAAATTAACAAACACCTGTTTGGTTCATCAACATTTACATAATTGTATATTTATAACTCAGCTGGGTTTTATCGAAGCGACACTAGGCATGTTCCATCAACACGTTTTTATGTGAAATTTGAAATTGCAAGTAAGAAGACATGAACGGAAAGGCACAGATTTTGAAAAAAAGCCCAGATGTTGCAAAAAAAGGTTTAATGCTTGCTAGAGGTGGAAAATTTGAAGTTTCAATAATAAAATGAAAATGTGATTAAGGGTGATGGAAGCGGGATTTAAAATATGTGGAGTTCAGTCGTGTCATGTGACTGCTCAACCGTAAACAGGTTTTTCCCATTTCTGTTAAGCCTTTTCCCAATGGAAAATCAAATTTCATATAAACTGGCTTTGTGGAAAGCCCACTAGTTGTGTTGTTGTTTTGTTTAATTATTTGTTTTCAACTTTCCCTTTTAATGCTTGGGCATAATATTAATGATAATAATAATAATAATGTAATGCTTGGGTATGAATACATAATAATAATAATATAATAATAATAATGTAATGCTTGGGTATGAATAAATAATAATAATAATAATAATAATAATTTGATGCTTGGGTATAAATAATAATAATAATGATGATAATAATAATAATAGTCAGGCATAATGTACAAGATTTGATGGTTTGACCAGAGAACATTAACTGCCTGTACGTTATTATCTATTTATAGCTGACAAAAATGTATTGACCTTGGTGGGCCGTAGGAATTGCTATGTGTTGTTGAACTCCTCTGAGAAGAAGGAAACTGTTTCCTGAAGTCATCAGTATCTCACCACTGGTGCCTAGTCCCCATGGACCTCAGAGACAAATCACTGCACCATGATTTATATATTTATTTATTCATGCAATTTCTCTCCATCTATTTTTAGTATACTTAAAGGTGTATTTGGCTGCTTTTGTATGTTTTTGATTTAAATATATGATGTGTGTTTAATAAGGACTTATGATTTTTTTTTATTATATATATTTGATATATGGCTCCTCAGCCATCGTATAGCTTTCCTTCCCTTTCCCTTCGCCGTATTGGTCTATTTACCCCCGTCGTTTAAGAAATGACTGTCTGCCCCCCTAAAGTATTAACAGATGTGTAGGCACACACATTGTCAGGGCACAGGTAACACAGACGGACAGGCAGAAGGTCAGAGAGACGGAACAAAAAATCACGCTAGTTGGTGTTTATATATGTATATGTATGTGTATATGTATGTGTGTGTGTATATATAGTATATATATATATATATATATATATATATATATATATATGCAGTGAGTCAAGTAAATTCTTTATGAGACAGTACAAGCCTGTTTCATGTCATAAGCAATCATCAGCTGTCAATATATGTATATGTGTGTGTGTGTGTGTATATATATATCACTGCATTATTTATATATATATATATATATATATATATATATATATAGCGTTTATATATATAATCACTGAATTTTATATATATATATATATAGCGTTGTAGCGTCTCCCTCCCTCATCTGCATGACAGTGTTATATATATATATATTTTCATATATATATATATAACACTGTCATGCAGATGAGGGAGGGAGACAGGAAAGCTGGACGCAACACACAAATGGACGTTTCAAGTCAAGCAGGTAGACGGAGCAATTGGCAGACAGATAGACAATATGTCTGTCAGAAGTCAGAAGTTGAGGTTCGACCGCTAAGTGAACATATATCCATTTCATAAAATCATACGTAATTTTCCCTTTTTTTAGTTTTTCCTTCTGCACCAAATCTCCTAACGGTAAACATGGTTTGTTTTGTTTTTTTTGCCCTTTAAATCATAGAATAAAACGATTGTATAGAGAAAATGACGCCGTTGGCTCACCTCTTCTTCACCCCGCCACACACACGCTGACACACATGCACGCATACATGTCCACATGTTCTACCACAGCCCTTAACTGGGCAAGGAGGAAGGGAGTGATGTAAGGCAGAGGTGGAGGAGAAGGAAACAACCACAACTGAGGTTAGCCAGATGGAGAGCAAGAGGAACGGGTGGATGGAGCGAGAGAGGGATGGAGTAGCTAAGAAAAGGGATAAGAAGAAATGGGGGCAGGAGTTGGATTATGCTGGCGTGTACATCTGTGAACTTCTCATTCTGTTTGCAGAGAGGAGAAATGGTTGATTATGGATGTTTAAACACAATTTCACAATGAGCTCCTGTTCATCGCACACTGTTGTCATCCGTCCCAACCATGTGTGGATGCTGCTGATAGACGGCACTGCTCTGTTTTGTGCACTTTCTGAAACCCAAGATGCCCCAGCAGTTAAAGTAAAGTATAGAAGTGTCAGTTTTTAAAGGTACAGTCCTTAACAGGAGTGTTACTAAAATATGAAACAGAGGATCAGAGCCTAAAGCCCCTCCCAGAGTGATTGACAGGTCTGTCAGTACAGCAACCAGTTGCAAGGTTATGTTTACTGATGCTGTAACTGGCTTGTGTACAGTGGAGTAAAGGAGGCCCATATTTTCAATTACCATCAGTTGAGGAAGATAACATTTTTATTTTCAGTCTATAACTCAAACTCTTCAGTGATGTCTTGTGGCTGTCCGGGTGGCATGGTGGTCATGGCTGTTCCCTACCAACACGGGGGATCGCCGGTTCGAATCCCCATGTTACCTCCGGCTTTGTCGGGCGTCCCTACAGACACAATTGGCCGTGTCTGCGGGTGGGAAGCCGGATGTGGGTATGTGTCCTGGTCGCTGCACTAGCGCCTCCTCCGGTCGATCGGGGCGCCTGTTCGGGGGGCGGGGGGGGGGGGACTGGGGGTAATAGTGTGATCCTCCCACATGGTACGCCCCCCTGGTGAAACTCCTCACTGTCAAGTGAAAAGAAGCGGCTGGCGACTCCACTCGTGTTGGAGGAGACATGTGGTAGTCTGCAGCCCTCCCCGGATCGGCAGAAGGGGTGGAGCAACGACCGGGACGGCTCGGAAGAGTGGGGTAGTTGGCCAGATTCAACTGGGGAGAAAAGGGGGGGAGG
Organism: Lampris incognitus; assembly: GCF_029633865.1. Lineage (NCBI taxonomy): Eukaryota > Metazoa > Chordata > Actinopteri > Lampriformes > Lampridae > Lampris > Lampris incognitus. The sequence continues at coordinate 22,920 of NW_026611294.1, forward strand.
GGGGAATATCTAAAAAAAAAAAAGAGAAAAGATTCTGCATCAGTCAGATGGTGTGATTTTATAGCTCCTCTGCTTAAAGACAGCAGTTTGCAGAATTGGTGTCATTCAGTTTGCTCGGCTAATCCCACCGTGGAAGGTGCATGGCATGTCACATGATACGTGCATGACATGTCACATGATACGTGCATGACATGTCACATGACACGTCAGACTGGTTCGTTGAAATGTCTGAGTGGCAAGTGCAAATGGTTATAATTGAGTGCTTAAATGACCTCAAACTGGGGAAACACCATATTTTAACACCCGGCTAGTTTAACTGCAGTCAATCTCGGCCATTTTCGTGAACTGTGGGCGAAGACCCCAAAATTGGGGTGGCATCGCTGCCTGCCTCGGTTCTCACAGGACAGGAATGAAAATACGTTTCAGTGGAAATTGGTGGGAATAATATAGCGTTCAGATGTCACAGCTGAAAAAGAAACATGTCCGTGTAGTTTTAAAGTGCACAGTTGTATTGTGTTGTAGGTGCTCTGGATCACATCATGGTGACCACTAAAGATGGGAAGTTTCCACTTAACGAGCTTGGCCAGCTCTCCATGAAGTCTCCTCAGCTCATATTGGTCAACATGACCGGCTCCCCCGAGGTAAGTAGGCTATTACACACCGACCCACCAGAACCAACCAGGACACGGGTCTGTTGCCTGGAAATGTTCATCAAATGTCAGAAATTATAGTCTCGGGTAACATTTTACCCACACACACATATATATGTATGTATGTGTATATATATATATATATATATATATATATATATATATATACACACACACACACAGACACACACACACAGACACAGACACAGACACACACTTTATATTGTGTTCCTGATTGATTTCTATTCATAAACAACTTTTAAGGTTTTCCAGAAGTCCAAACTCTGATTGATACATAGATGTGACTTTTCACAAAACCCAAAGTCCCTTCCACAGGAACTCAAATCCTTACTATAGGTCCCCGTACATGAAATCTGACCTGCCCTCCCCGGCACTCGCTCTCAGATCCTCACCAATTGATCACTTGGAGAGTACTTCGCTCTGAAGCTAAAGATAACAAGAGCGTGTGTGTGTGCGTGTGCGCGCGTGTGTGCGCTTGTTTGTGCATGTGTGTGTGCATGAACGTGCAAGCAAGTCTACATGTGAGCTGGCTCAGGACAGGAAATTACCTAATTTTACCCCAAGGTTAGGAAGGAATTTATTTTATTTTTCAGTCTGTTTTTATTCCTTTTCTCCCCTCTTTCTTTCATTAAGCCACGGTTTACTAAGCAGGCTTCCAGAATGAAAATGTTGACTGAAGTGCCAGAGTTTCAGTGACCTGAAAATGTAATTTGGCTTAATTCACATTTTGCAATTTACAGTAAATACTTTAAAAAATCATTTTCCAGTACCACGGTAAATTATGAGTAGTTTGCTTCCTTCGTGTTCTCCGTTGATTTCCTTTTTTTTCCTCCATCCTCAGTGCAGTCTGTAAAAGAGGTAAATGCTGAATCCTCATATTTTTTCTTTATGTTGAATGTTTGGCTGGCCCGTGTCTGTTCGTTGAGTCACCACGGTCACTGCGAGTATCAGTTTGTGCCTCTTTTGGAAGTCGTTTGTGTCCGTTTTGGAAAGTAGTCTGTCAATGGCAAGACAAGCTTTATATTAAATATGTTATATTAAAGATCCAGACTAAACAACTGACCTCTAAAAGGACGGGTTGTTGGTAAAATCAAAATGTACTTGTCAGGGTCGCGGGGATGCTGGAGCCTATCCCAGCAATCACTGGGCAGCAGGTGGGGAGACACCCTGGACAGGCCGCCAGACGATCACATGGCCGACACACACACACACACACACACACACACACACACACACACACGTTCATACCTAGGGACAATTTAGTACGGTCGATTCACCTGACCTACAGGTCTTTGGACTGTGGGAGGGAACCGGAGCCCCCGGAGGAAACCCACACGGACACGGGGAGAACATGCAAACTCCACACAGAGGACGACCCGGGATGACCCCCAAGGTTGGACTACCCCGGGGCTCGAACCCGGGACCTTCTTGCTGTGGGGCGACCGCGCTAACCACTGCGCCACCCTGTCTCGTAACAAGTACATTTTAATTTTACCAACAACCCGTCCTTTTAGAGGTCAGTTGTTTAGTCTGGATCTTTAATATAATATATTTAATATAAAGCTTGTCTTGCCATTGACAGACTACTTTCCAAAACGGACACAAACGACTTCCAAAAGAGGCACATACTGATGCTCACAGTGACCGTGGTGACTCAACGAACAGACACCGGCCAGCAAAACATTCAACATAAAGAAAAAATATGAGGATTCAGCATTTCCCTCTTTTACAGACTGCACTGAGGATGGAAGAGAAAAAAAAAAAGAAAACAACGGAGAACACGAAGGAAGCAAACTACTCATAATTTACCGTGGTACTGGAAAATGATTTTTTTAAGTATTTACTGTAAATTGCAAAATGTGAATTAAGCCAACTTAAATTTTCAGGTCACTGAAACTCTGGCCCTTCGGTCAACATTTGAATTCTGGAAGCCTGCTTAGTAAACCGTGGTTTAATCAAAGATGGATGGCTGTTATGAGGCATGTTACACTATTATGGGTTGTTCTTAACACTTCAGCTTTGTGCAGTTTATCCTCAGAACATCTCCGGTCCATCGGTTACCTGCTTTTATGTTTTCTTGTTTCGCTCTCAGGACTCCTAAACTAACCCGAAGTTGAAACTTGAAATTGAAAACCTTCTTTTTTAAAAAATTTTTGTTAACCTCTGGTGAGCACATCACTAGCCTGGAGACCTGGTCAAGTTGCAGCAATACTCATCTGGGATTCCTTTACTCCGACTGATAAGAGTCCCAAGTGTATTTACGCTCAAATTTACCAGTTTCCTTCCAAACCCTGTCTGTCCAATCATTAAAGTCATGAACTTTTTATTAATTTGGGAAACATAATTGATTTCACCCTTCATGCATTAATCCACGGTGGCCCAGTGGTTAGCACTGTTGCCTCACAGCGAGGAGGTCCTGGGTTCGAACCCCAACCCCTCCCAGGTCCTTTCTGTGTGGAGTTTGCATGTTCTCCCCATGTCCGCGTGGGGTTTCCTCCGGATGCTCCGGTTTCCTCCCACCATTAAAAAAGGCATGCATGTTAGGGTTAATACTCCTGCCTGTGCCCCTGAGCAAGGCGATGGACAGAAGAACTGGAGTTGCTGCAGCGGCCAGCTGCTGCTTTACAATAGGATGGGTTAAATGCAGAGAACACATTCATTGTAGCCAAAAAACAACTGTACAATGACAAAATAAAGTGATTTTCTTAATGGAAAATGTAATCAAAAAAAAAAGTCACCCTTCAATTGCAAATCATTTTCTTCCTCTAGGGGGCAGTATTGCCACCTTCCATAGCAGGTTAAAAAGAGCCATTGTTGATATCCTAAAGGGGGGCTGATGCTGTTATGCCTCCATTTTACATCTGTATTGCTGTCACAAAATCAGATAATAATAATAATAATAGTAATAGAAAAGATAATAATAATAATAATGTTATTTATATATAGCACTGTAACATGTTTATCAACAGTTGAAATGAGGCTATTCAGTCTGCTACCAGAGGAAGTCTGAATGAATCTCTGATATATATTGTGCCCTTTAATTGCTTTATATAGACTCCAACTACAGACCACACACACACACACACACACAAAGATATACATGCACTATGCTAGCAAACCTTGCTTTCGCCATAGCCCACACAGAGGTGAGCTCACGCTACCCAGACCTAATTGGCTTATAATGATGCAATCCATTACCCAGCAGGCCAGAAGGCCCGCCATTGTTTTCCATTCATTCATTAACAGCAGCCTGGCAAGGTGCGTTCAACTCAACTAACAGCCACTGTCACACACTGTTGACCACTGCTAGAGACTGTGTGTGTGTGTGTGTGTGTGTGTGTGTGTGTGTGTGTGTGTGTGTGTGTGTGCGTGCGTGCGTGCGTGCAGGCAGGCATGCATGCTTGTGTGCATGTGTGTGTGCATGTGTGTGTGTTTGAGAGAGAGCAGTGTTGTGTGTGTGTGTGTGTGTGTGTGTGTGTGTGTGAGAGAGAGCAGCAGTGTGTGTGTGTGTGTGTGTGTGTGTGTGTGTGTGTGTGTGTGTGTGTGTGTGTGTGCGCGCATGCAGGTGGGCATGCTTGCTTGCGTGCATGCATGTGTGTGAGAGAGAGAGAGAGCAGCAGTGTGTGTGTGTGTGTGTGTGTGTGTGTGTGTGTGGGAAGTCCAGTGTATGCAAGATTGAAGGTAAGCTTGTGTGTATGCACAACGTCGTTGATGGTGTTTTCTTCAGAACCTCCTTCAGAACACACACACACACACACACACACACACACACACACACACACACACACACACACACACACACACACAGATGCACACACAGCAGCTCCCACATTCCTCCCAGCCGGCTGCTCTTTGAAGTGGGCGGTCAGCGTTTGATGTCGCGTCAGTGTGATTTCTCTTCTCTGCAGCGTATTAAGCAGAACACGCCTGGCCTGCACAGGGAATTCCGCTGGCTTTTCCGTAACCGCCGGAGTGGTGGCGGGAGGAGACGGAGCCGCTGATGAATTTGATGCAGGGAACAATCAAACATAGGTACGGGTCGAATCTATCACCCTGCACTCAAAGAGAGAAACCAGAGAGCGAGGGATCGGGCCTGCGTGCCGGATGGTTTTAACAAACGCGAAAAAGAAATGAGACCCATAAATTAATCTGCTGCACACAAATAAATTCCTTTAATCTCGATGCCGCCCCCTTCCCCCCCTTCCCCCCTTCCCGGCACCGAGGACGAGAGGGAACTGACATGGAAGGAGATTTGGATGGGAAGAGAAGCGTTTCATATGCTTTTTATTCCTCCCCCGGCACACTTGCACCCTTTGTCTTGTTGAACTACAAGGACTGTCATGCCGGAGAGGTTTGGCTAGCGTGATGCTTTGCTTTCCTCTGGTTCTGGAAGGTTCCGGTCCTTGTGTGACAGGTGTGCCTGTCTGGTTCCCATTTACTACAATCTAGACCAGAAGATGGTTTATAGGCTGAGTAATGTGTGCTTTTCTAATCCATATGCTTAATATAGGCTGGTGAGAGCATCTTCTTTATTTATTGATTTGTTTGTTTGTTTATTTTTGGTGCCAACTGCCAGGGTATTATAAACAGTAGGATGTTATATTTGAATAATAACATTTGACTAATTCAGATAAATTTCAGGTAAATTCATTCATCCATTCATTCATTCATTCAATCAATCAATTATCTATCTATCTCCATCAATCCATCCATACATCGATCATCCATCCATCTATCTATCTATCTATCTATCTATCTATCTATCTATCTATCTATCTATCTATCTATCCATCCATCCATCCATCCATCCATCCATCCATCCATCCATCCATCCATCCATCCATCCATCCATCCATCCATCCATCCATCCATCTATCCATCTATCTATCTATCTATCTATCTATCTATCTATCTATCTATCTATCTATCTATCTATCTATCTATCTATCTATCTATCTATCTATCTATCTATCTATCTATCTATCTATCTATCTATCTATCTATCTATCTATCTATCTATCCATCCATCCATCCATCCATCCATCCATCTATCTATCATCCAGTTGTTCATCACTCTCTTAAGCTTTAATCCTTTTTTTTTTTTACTTTCCCCCTTTTTTCTCCCCAATTGTATCTGGCTAATTACCCCACTATTCCGAGCCGTCCCGGTTGCTGCTCCACCCCCTCTGCCGATCCGGGGAGGGCTGCAGACTACCACATGCCTCCTCTGATCCATGTGGAGTCACCAGCCATTTCTTTTCACTTGACAGTGAGGAGTGTCACCAGGGGGACGTAGCGCGTGGGAGGATCACGCTATTCCACCCCAGTTCCACCCCCCCCAAACAGACACCCCGACCGACCAGAGGAGCCGCTAGTGCAGTGACCAGGACACATACCCACATCCGGCTTCCCACCCTCTGACACGGCTAATTTTGTCTGTAGGGACACTCAACCAAGCAGGAGGTAATATGGGGATTCGAACCGGCGATCCCTGTGTTGGTAGACAACAGAATAAACCGCTACACTACCCAGACACCCAAGCTTTAATCCTTTAATTGTGAACAAACAATCGTCATCTGCCTCATACAGATTGTATTTGTAGTTATGATTTTGCAGGAAGTTATTTACAGCAGCCACAAACATGCCCCACTGGTGAACATACTAAAATAAAATGGATTTTGTGAAGTTAAACTCGTATTAAATATGTCATCGTAGATGTCAGATGGAGAGGTAGCCTGTGGTCCAGTTTTACTGGCATGAATTGAAGTCGCAGATGCAAAATCTTGCAATGAAAAACTGTCTTAAAATGCATATCATATGACAGACTTTCTCCTCCCTTCTGGTGTGGGAAGATGGCGGCGCAAAGTTACGTTTGTGGCGGCCTCACCCAGTACCGTCCATGCAGCGTCTTTGTCCACGTCTGCGTCTAAGTTTGTCTTCGTTTGACGGCTGAGAGAGCTAGCGCTGGATCAGCTGGGAGAGCTTGGTGTGCTGCGTCCTTTGGGCCCAGGGACCACGGCCCTGCCTGGAGCTGTGCCCTAGGAGGAAGCACCGGGGGCGGTCTGACAGGACGTGGAAGCGGGGCAGGCTAAGCTAACTGCTAGCCCATACAGACCGGCAGTTCTGATAACACCGAGGGCGGTCCGGCGGTGGCCTTGCTTGGTGTTGACTGTGTTGTCTTTGGTGTCGTTGTGTGGAGTTCAGGGAGGTGTGTCGAGGGTGTCTGACTGGGAGAGCTGGCGTTGGATCGACTGAGGGAGCCTGGTCTGCTGTGTCTGGTGGGCCTAAGGACCACGGCCCTGCCCGGAGCTGTGCCTGAAGAAGAAACACAGAGGGTGGTCTGACAGGACGCAGAACCGGGGCAGGCTAAGCTAACTGCTAGCCCATGCAGACCGGCAGTTCTGACAGTC
>NW_026611294.1:35000-40000 GCF_029633865.1 Lampris incognitus
GAGACGAATATCAAAACAAACATCAACTACAATACAACATGGCCAGAAGAACGCTGAGCTCCTCGAGGAAAGACAGGAGCTTGCATTCTGGATACAACATAATTTAGTATGAAATTGTAATAATTTCTCATAAGATTTAGAATAAAGTTGTCTGGGTAGCGTAGCGGTCTATTCCGTTGCCTACCAACACGGGGATCGCCGGTTCGAATCCCCGTGTTACCTCTGGCTTGGTCGGGCGCGCCTACAGACACAACTGGCCGTGTCTGCGGGTGGGAAGCCGGATGTGGGTATGTGTCCTAGTCACTACACTAGTGCCTCCTCTGGTCGGTTGGGGCGCCTGTTCGGGAGGGAGGCGGATCTGGGGGGAAAAGCGTGATCCTCCCACATGCTACATCCCCCCTGGCGAAACTCCTCACTGTCAGGTGAAAAGAAGCGGCTGGCGACTCCACATGGATCAGAGGAGGCATGTGGTAGTCTGCGCCCCCCCCCCCCCGGATCGGTAGAAGGGGTGGGGCAGTGACCAGGACGGCTCGGAAAAATGGGATAATATAGGACAATTGGCCGAATACAATTTGGAAGAAAAAAGGAGAAAATTAAAAAAAAAAAGATTTAGAATAAAGTTCACGACAGAATGTAGAACCCAATACCAAATCCAACTCAGCATCTACATAGAAAATGAAACTGCGGCCAGGTTCGTTCTAGAACAAATCTGTCATTCCAGCAAATTCCCGTCAGGTTTAAGTATAAATATCACGCTAGAACTAACCATAAGTTATCCAGTGAACTTGTATTGATAACTTCTTTTTTTTTCTCTCTCTCTCTTCCCTCACAGCTTCAGCAAATGGCCGATGGCTTTGCGGTGGATATAGACAAACAGCTAGCAACCAAGACCAAGGAGCTTTTAGGCTGACTGGACATGTGAAAAGAAAGACACTTCCCATTCATCTGGACACAACGTTTATTGAGACAGAAACGTTTCATCACTCATCTAGCTGACCTCTTCGGTCTCACCTGGCTGCAGGTACCCCACCCTTAGAAACAACACACTGGCACAACGACCGAAACCAACGACCAGTTTCATATGCAAATAGGCGTGACCATGAATTTGCATATGAAACCGGTCATTGGTTACGGTCATTATAAGGGCGGGGATACCTGCAGGCAGGTGAGACTGAAGAGGTCACCTAGATGGGTGATGAAACGTGTCTGCCTTAATAAACATTGTATCCAGATGAACTGATTCATCTTTCTGATACTTTCTTTCCTGCATAAAGACAAAAAGAAAACTCTTTCCATTTCTGGCACTGTACTATCTTAAATGGTTATAAATGTACCCAGGGATAACACACACTAATAAATGCACAACAAATGTGTATTGTGTCCTTATCATGTTGATAAAAGGAAGCGATTGCGGAGTTTGTTATAGTTGTGCTGTGGCGGTAGATTGTAAGTTCCACTCTCTTAATGGGAGATGATTTACCACACAAAGCGGTGTGTGTAATAGTAGATGATTTTGTTATCTGTGTTTAACTGTCAGCACACAAACAGGGCTTAGCGTGGAAACAGCGACAGAATGCCAGTCAGCTCCCTCCCCTCCCCTCCCCTCCCCTCCCCTCCGCCCCTCCTCTCGTCTTCAAACAAACATCGGAGCGAGGGATGAATCGACTTTTAATGGGATTTGAGGGCCTCCTCCTAATCAAACTCCTTGCCACAAGGACCGTCTGTTTACATAAAACAAGCGCACCCGTCTGGATGTAGACTGGCTGCGGCTTCGTCTCGGCGGTGAGAATGAGGAAGAGGGAGAGAGGAAGAGGGGCTTCGCCAGGAACGCCTGAGCAGATATAACCAGTGTTGCCAAACATTTGTTTCACATTGATTCAAAATCTGTAAATAAATGTAAAAAAAAATCTACTTCAGAGGAAAAAAAAAAAAGGTCTTTAATTTCTGCCCATGTCTAGCACTGATAATATGGCTACTCTTTCTAAACACAACAAAGCAGGAGAAGTAACGTTATTGATGGACTCCATTAAAAAAAAACTGCTTTGTACTTTGTGCGTCATTTCGTCCTTGTTTTCTTTTCCTTCTCTTTTGGTTTGAATCCCCCCCCCTCCTCTTCCCCCCCTCCTCCATTAGGCGGAGTGATAATGGACTTTTCCTGTGTACAGACCTCTAGGCCGCGGCTGTTGGCACAACAGCCACCCATTAAGGCAAAGGGGTTTTTAATGCCGTGCGTTTTGGCCCTCTCCGTCTTCGCTTATCTGTGTATTTAAGACTGTCGTCAGGACACGTGGAGGCGGCCGTTCCTCGCGAGCGGCAGCGAAACGCGCCTGCGTGACGTAAGAAAGGTAGGGAGTGTTTCGCCGCTGCCGTGGCAACCTGCGTTCATACGTTTATGGGCCCCGCCGAAATCAGGCTCTGCGCAAAATTGCGGCATTTTATACTCATTATTCTAATCACGCTTTACTTTCTCGCCGTCTTTACCGTACACCTGGTCCAACCCGCATAGTGAATTGGCGCGGCTTACTCGTGTACTTCGGTTGGTAGTCTCCGTTGCCGCCATGAGTTAATTTGATCAGTAAATTTCCATTGCTGCAGACCGCATGTTGAAGCTTTGTTACGTCACATCCTGCAGAGGTCGGAAGTAACGGGCGCTTTACCCGCCACTCTCTTCACAGCACTTGAGTAAGTATTTCCCTGTAATTGTAACTTTTTTTTTTGAGTATTGTAGCGAATTCGGGAGACGACGCAACCACAGGAAGTGCCGCGGCCGGGAAGCGAACCCGTATCGCCCGCACCGCGGGAGACATCGCGAACCGCTCGACTAAAGGGTCAGACCCGCCAGCTAGCGGCCAGCGTGTCTTATCCATGCACGTTACACTACTTCTTATCCATGCACGTTACAGTATAATAAACCACAGTATTTATACTTTTGCTTTGAGTTAATTTATGATAAAAGGTCAGGAACACTTCTATTTGATACACAATATTTTGTTTCCCCCAACCCACAGCAGTGCAACACAAAGACAAAAACACATATCTAAAAACTACAAGAACACATGTATATCATATTACAAAAAAATCACTGTTCGAGGGAGCGAACGCCAGGATGACTGCTAGCAGTTAGCTTAGCCTGCCCCGCTTCTGCGTCCTGTCAGACCCGCCATCAGTGTTTCCTCCTCGGGCGCAGCTCCAGGCAGGGCCGTGGTCCCTGGGCCCACCGGATGCAGCAGACCAAGCTCCTCCAGCCAGTCCAAGTCTAGCTCAAAAATATACTACTCTGCTGTTTTTATTTTGGTAAGCATAACAGAGTGAAATAACGGGCTAAATGAAGAATTTGAACAAGTCTGCAGTGTTAGTGATGCTCGGTGTTTTATGAGATTTACAAAACCAAATTGTGCTCATCTTCCTCCCACTTGGATATGTCCATACCACACAGCTTGATGTTCTTATTTAGTTGGTCCTTCAAGCGCCTTTGAGGCCTTTCCAGATCTTTTTTTTTTCACTTGCCAGTTGTCCGTAAATAAGGATTTCTGAAATGCAATGTTCTTCCATTCTTATCAAGTGTCCAACCCAGCAGAGCTGGCTTTTAATGAGCATGCTCTCGACAATGGGAACCTAACACATTTTAGGAACTTCGATGTTTTGGTCCATGTGGCACCACTTGATGTTACATATGGATTGAAGGTAGCACTGGTGGACTTTTTCCAAGTTCTTTGACATGCCTATGGTACAAAGTCCAAGTTACACACCTGTAGAATGGCGTAGGGATGACCAGAGGAGCTTTCCAGGGTTTTCTTCAGAGTAATTCCAGGGCTTCAGAACATGAGTCTGTTAAAGTTAGGTTTTCCAACTCCTTGACCAAGAATTTTTGGCCACAAGACTGAATCTTGTCCAACTCTTGCAATGAAGTCACTGAGGAAGATAAATCGCATCCTCCTAGTTGCTTATAAAAGATCCCTTTCTGTTCCTCTGATTTTTTTCATTGTTGGGGCATATGCGCTAATGATTATTGTGTGTTTCCCTCCAGACAAAGTAATTCTTAGTCATCACTCTTTCATTTGTGCCATTTGGTGGTTCTGTGAGTTTCTTGGCAATGTGGAAGCAGATGGCAGAGCCCACAACATGCATCTTGGGGTTATTAGCATGCCTGCTGGTCCAAAAGAACACATCACCTGCACCGACTTCTTCAAACCTTGATTTTTCTGGCAGTCTGGTTTCGCTTAGCCCTGCTATGTCGACCCAGTATCTGCTCAGCATCCTTCCAGTGATGCCAGTACTTCTCTCTGTCCTTTTGTCATGTCACGTAAGGCTCTCACCTTCCATGTAACAAAAGTGATGTTTGATTTTCGACCGTGGAATCGGATGTACAATGAGATGCAGTCAACAGACAGGAGTTGAGGAGGGAGGCAGTGTCCGGTGTTCCTTTTCAGTATACCGTCCTGGCATGATGAGAGCCATGCTGTCTTAAATAGGACTGCTCCTATGCCCCGGTAGGATACAAAAGCTATACCTGCCTTTATGTTTTTAGCAAGCAATCACCTGAGCCACCTACGTGCCAGCTTGCAACCAGAAACTTCCAGTCACATCCTCCACCTTCCCCTGTCACCGCACAGCAACAGCATAGGAGTTTATCTGTTTTACAAGGATGACCTGCACTGGAATTTGTTTCAAGTGGAAAAGATGTGTGCACTCCAGGTCACACACTCTCATCTGCATTAGGCTAATACTGCCTGGTACGACGGATGTCACCAGCACAGCAGCCTGTCCAGCTGCGGGCCTTGATTTCAGAATTTGCCTTCTCCTAGGATGGTTGCCGGCCATGGCTATGAGAGTCCATCCTGTCCTGTGTTGAGTATGTATTCATCTGGCATCTACCCATCCGTCCACCTTTTTTCCTTGGTTGAGCCTACCAGGAGTTAAAGTCTCTGGACAGCATGGCCATAGGTCATTGCAACACACGAGGTTTCTCAGCACAACAAGGTTGATACTCAGGAGACAGT
>NW_026611294.1:42500-47134 GCF_029633865.1 Lampris incognitus
TTGGCATGTCAGTCATTCACAGAATTGCTCCTGTCTGGTCTGTGAGTTATTTTAACTCGGTGCAACGTGCGCTCACCCATTTAGCGACGACCACACGGGCCCCTTCGGGGGGGGGGGGGCCTCCACGTTTCACAAGGAGGCTCCCCAACCGTCGCAGGGAACCAACCAGACGCTCCGCCACGGTCACACTCGCACACCTCCCGCTTCTCCGTCCCGAACAAAGCGCTCCTCAGTCTAAAGTGGTTAAACTGTCATTTCAAATCGTCTGGACATTGTGATTACCGGCATGGGAGGAATTATATATTTAGCTTTATGTCCGTCGCCATTTCCTCCCCCCGCCCTGATCTGAAGTGACTAGCCAGTAGTGCCCTCGATATTACTATCTCTGAGGGGCTGAACCCTTCCCCCTGGAGACGCGCGTAATCAAGGGCTGCCAGCAGCAGGCGCGCAGGAGCGCGGAGGATGAGTTGTGGGCTGGGTGGCGCAGCGGGGCCCTCAGCGGTGGTGCGGCGAGATGGACTTAAAATGGGCTGTGCGTAACCGTTTAAAGATGCCGAAAGACTCGATCTGCCTTTTGATAGCCTTTTATACACGCATTTGCTACCATATGTGTCACTTAAGTTCAAATAAGATCAGCGATTGTTTATTTATTTATTTTGCTTTACGTTGCCTCGTAGTACTTATGTGTCTCGTTCCCTTTCCTCCCTTCGATCACTTTGTTTTCAACTTAAAGACACGGTTTTGGGGTGATGACCTCAAGCAACCTGAAAATGTCGGACTTGTCGCAGCATAGGCGCTACACTAGAACGACCAAGGCCGCCATTTTGACGGTTTTGGATTTTCAAAGTATGATACATTTGGGGGGGGGGGCATACAGACGTGTCGCTCCCTGAATGCTCCTAAAATTGCATATGTTTCCATTAAAATTAGTTTTAGATCAATTGCACAAAAAGTTTTGATAGGATCTACCTAAAACGACCATAAGCGGCCAAAAAGACGGCTCGTAATTATCGCGTCATCGTGCGCGTCATGTCACTATTTGTGACGTGTGTTGGTTGCGTCATTTCCTTCTTGACGTTCATCGCTCTGTCCTAGAAACACACTAGCGTCCTCCAGTTACGTTTGTTAGATTAGCAATATGTGTTTTCCGTTTTGTTTTTTTCAGGTAATATTTTCGCTTTTTCAATTCTTTTATTCAAGTTCGACCGTGTCTCTCTGACGTTTAAATTGTTTAAAAATAATATTATAGTCGTTAAAATGTTAATTTTAGTGTCAGTCGTTTCCTGACAGACATGCAACGCAATACAATCTCGACTGGGTATTTATCTTTTTATTTTTACCTCATTCGGTCAGCAAGAGGTGGGCTGGTGTGTTCTGAAAAGAGGGGTTAAATACGTACTTGCTGTGTACCCACGTCCCTCCTTTACAAACACGACGCAGCTATTACCGCTACAGCTGCGTTGTTTACTGAATAATTTCCCAAAACACATTTTCCCCCAAACACACTGCCTGGAGTACACGACCAAAAACACGTTCCCTTTGAAAAGGCAGCCGTTTAATCTCCCGACCCCACGGATCCAATCCATCCTTAGGACACTCATTCATCCTTAATAATGCCAGCCCGCGCTCATAAATAAAGGTGACCGCTCAGAAATTAGATGAATGCAGCCAGCGGATTGGACAGGAAGCCTGTTAATCTGCAACCCGATCCGGACCGAGTCTAGTCAGGCCTGGCTTGGCTTGGCCGACTGAGGCCTGAGAGGAAGGAAGTGAAGGACTCAGGAAACAGTGTTCAGAGCTTTCACCAGTCATATCCATCACTGCACGCGGTGATGGAAGTGTGTGTGTGTGTGCGCGGGCGCGGGCGCGCGCGCGCGTCCCTGTTTCACTACTCATATCAATCACAGGGCGCTGTCTTCAGACCTGGGCAACGGGGCTGGGGAGTCATTAGAGGACCGAGCTGCAGGCTGCAGCGCTGCACTTAAGCTAAACATCTTTTCCATAAAATAAATGCTTCCAGGTTACTGCGGGTCCAGGAGAACCCAGGTCGCCTTGCCGTAGCTGCTGCTCATCTGATCCCAATTACCAGACAGACTGGGACAGAGCCAGAGAAGACAAGTCTCTCGCCAGTAAGCTGAGACCATGGATATAGACCATGGCAGTATACTAATCTCCAGCCGGGAACAGCCTACGCTGGGCCGTGCAGAGTCCCGGGGTCTTCGGGCTGGCCCAGGTCCACTTGTGATACCTTCACGCCCAAACTGGCCTTGTTGTTCTATGCTTCATACTGTGCAGACAAGGAAAGGAATCAGCAAAAGATTGGCAATCTGCTTATTGCACAAGTCATCACATAAACGTCAGTACACACCACCGCGGAGAGACGCGTCAACGCCTTTCACGAGGACGCTGATTGCTCACAATTAAACATCTCAGGGCGCACGCGGGCACAGAGATGATTGCGTGGCACATGCACAGGTCATGTGCCAGTGACCCCCCCCCCCCCGCAGCACTACCATGCTATGCTGCTGCGTGTCAGGCCTTAACGAGTCCTCAACGGTGCAGGAACTTAGGATTCATCTCGGACACAGTTGTGCACATCTTGACAGCTCGAGATCCTCTGGGAATTTGGCTGATGGGGGATTTCGTGTGGCGTCATTTCATGTCGTGTTGTCTAAACTTTACCGTCCGTCGTCGTTTCTCCCACTCAGCTAAAGGAGAGGCACCGACGGCCCAAATTCTGTACCGCAGTATAAAATGATCACGTGCAAGATTTTTTTGTTTTCATATCTAGTACTCAGCTTATACTAAATGGATGCACTACCCATTATTAATACCTTAAATAATTGATTTCTACTTTAGTTCTGTAGAATATCATCAGGGTGACTTGAACATCCAACAGAGTGTGTGTGTGTGTGTGTGTGTGTGTGTGTGTGTGTGTGTGTGTGTGTGTGTGTGTGTGTGTGTGTGTGTGTGTGTGTGTGTGTGGCTGTAGTAGACATGACTATCCATGCATTATTGAATAATTGCTCCCTGATGCTCTCCTCTTCCCTGGGATATTAATTGCTAAATGATGAAATCTCCTCTTGGGTCGAGGAGGCTGAGGTTAAGGGAGGAGCTGTTTGTTTGATGGAGCCAACTCTCGTTTTGTGTTTTAAGTGTGCGTTGGGGTTGTAGTATATGTGTTGTTGTGTATATAGTGATGGTGGGAGTACTGCGGGGACTGAAGCCAAAGCTAAGGCCTAGGCTAGATATGGAGTTACGTCTCAAAAGGAAGCATTTGCCCGGCTACAGTGGAGGATGAGCACATTTATACAATAGACTAAACAGCTGCTGAGAGTTGGTGGCGCTGAACAACAGAGTAAGAAGCCAGGCAGCAACTCGCCCACCTCACAAGAAAATGACCATCAAGCTATAAAGAGGTGTTCATGTCAGAGGGTGTGTGTTGGCATTTGCATTTGTGTGTGACTACCTACCTACCTACCTACCTATCTATCTATCTATCTATCTATCTATCTATCTATCTATCTATCTATCTATCTATCTATCTATCTATCTATCTATCTATCTATCTATCTATCTATCTATCTATCTGTATGTATGTATGTATGCATGCATGTACATATATGTATGTATGTATGTATGTATGTATGTATGTATGTATGTATGTATGTACACATGTACACATGTATGTACATATATGTATGTATGTATGTATGTGTGTGTGTGTGTGTGTGTGTGTCTGTATGTATGTACACATTTATGTATGTATGTATGTCCAATTCGCCGATATCCCGAATGATGTGTACTTTTGCTGCCTCTGGTGTTGATCCGTTTAGCTTGATGGAAATTTTGCAGTTTGAAGTCCAAGTTGCTTGAATCCTGTTCTGCTTTTTCAGTATGCGGCCTTTTCTGGCAATGTCTGCCTTCTTTTTGGTTAAATGGTCGTTGACATAGTCGTCGGTTCCCTTAAACTTGCTTCCTTTTTTGAGGAGTGCTTGCTTTTGCTTTCTGTTCTGTGAACAGGGTGATCATTGATGGTGTTACATTTTTATTTCTGCTGGGCAGGGTTTGACAGGCCTCCACATCACTGCTGTTGATTGAGACACCCTTACTGTCCCAAAACTTCACTACTTGTTTCTCAAGTGATTCCCTCGGCCTCGGTCATCGGCGGCGGCCACCACCCCTGCGTAGGGCCGGGGCCTGGTTTTTAGACCGCTGATGATCAGATCATTTGCCCTGGAGTACTGCTCCAGGTCGTCTACTCGTTTTTCCAGAAAAGATATCTTTTTGTCCTTTTCCATGTTCTGTTTTTTTAATGATTGCACTTCTGTTATGAGATCCATGATCTTCTTTTGCTGTGCGGCTGCTCTTGATATCTCTGCCGAAAGGAAGTCGAGAGACTTCCTGATCTCCTCGACCTACTCAGGCAGTCCTGCATTTTTCCTGCATGCATGCATGCATGCATGCATGCATGCATGCATGTATGTATGTATGTATGTATGTATGTATGTATGTATGTATGTATGTATGTATGTATGTATGTATGTATGCGTGCATGCGTGCATGCGTGCATGTATGTATGTATATATGTATGTATATATGTATGTATATATGTATGTATATATGTATGTACA
>NW_026611295.1:0-46880 GCF_029633865.1 Lampris incognitus
TCTGCATCTACTATCTGTGTGTGTGTGTGTGTGTGTGTGTGTGTGTGTGTGTGTGTGTGTGTGTGTGTGTGTGTGTGTGTGTGTGTGTGTGTGTGTAAAATTTAGCATGGGTATGTCACTATGAGAGGTGGCACGGTGGTTAGCGCAGTCCCCTCACAGCAAGAAGGTCCTGGGTTCGAGCCCCAGGGTAGTCCAACCTTGGGGGTCGCCCGGGTCGTCCTCTGTGTGGAGTTCGCATGTTCTCCCCGTGTCTGCATGGGGTTTCCTCCGGGTGCCCCGGTTTCCTCCCACAGTCCGAAGACATGTAGGTCAGGTGAATCAGCCATGCTAAATTGCCCCTAGGTATGAATATGAAAGTGTTGTGTGTGTGTGTCGGCCCTGTGATGGCCTGGCAGCCTGTCCAGGGTGTCCCTCCACCTGCCGCCAAATGACTGCTGGGATAGGGCTCCAGCATCCCTGCGACCATGTTGAGCAGGATAAGCGCTTCGGGATAGTGGATGGATGGATGTCACTATGAGTATATCTATGTCTGTTTGTATGGTGTGTGCGTGTGTGTGGGTACTCTGTATGTGTGTGACTGCATGTATTGTGTGTTTGTTTCCATGCAAATGTTACCATGAAAACATGTGTCTGTTATACAGTATGTGTGTTTGTGTACAATAGGTATGTTTCCTTTTGTGTCTGTGCGTGTGTAAGTTTGTGTGTACAGACGTTGAGTCCTGCATGTGTGAGTGAATCTTTCTGCATGCGTGCATGTGTGTATGTGCGCATGTGTGTGTGTAGGTGTACTCTAGGTATG
This sequence comes from Lampris incognitus, assembly GCF_029633865.1. NCBI lineage: Eukaryota > Metazoa > Chordata > Actinopteri > Lampriformes > Lampridae > Lampris > Lampris incognitus. The sequence goes on from NW_026611295.1 coordinate 800, forward strand.
TGTGAGTGTGCACGTGTGTGTTCTCTCAGGCTAGCTGTTGGTGACAAAGATGGGCAGACACTGGTATACTAGATGACAGTTGATTGGCAGATTGCATTGCCAACAGTCATGGTAACCAGTGTGGACAGTCACGGAGCTGATCTACACTGTAGCTACGAGGCATTTAAACCTTTTGTTGTTTCGTTTTTCCTCTTTGGTCCAACATTTGTCAAAAATTATTTAGCAAAAGATGGACGCAGGTCAGGGACTTGTTAGGTAATTGGTTGAGACAGAGTAAGAGACAATGTGTGTGTGTGCGCCGCGTTCATGTGTGTGTGATTGTAAAGTCTTGTGATTCATTGGGAGGTCTTAATTCCAGCAAGATTTAGAGCAAAAGAGAGAGAGCTTGCGAGAGAGAGAGCAAGAGGAGCGAGAGAGAATGAGAAAGCGAGAGCAAGACAACGAAAGAGGGAGAGAGAGAGAGGGAGAGATATAGAAAGTGGGAGAGAGAAAGCGAGAGCAAGAGAGAGCGAAAGAGGGAGAGAGAGAAAGGAAGAGAGTGTGAGAGTGAAAGAGAGAAAGAGGGGGAGAGAGAAAGAGATCGAGAGAGAGCAAGAGAGACAGCGAGAGAGAAAGAGTGAGAACGAGAGCAAGACAGTGAAAAAGGGAGGGAGAGAGAGAGAGAGAATGAGAGCAAGAGTGAGAGAGATTTTTTTTTTAAATAGCTTTTATTTTAAAAAAATACAACCATATTCAAAACACAAGCAAATAAATAGATACCCTAAATCAAATCAATTCTCCAGAAAAAAAGCAAGTTAGTTGTCTTTTACTGAGCACAACATATCCCCATGGGCCCAGAGAGACAGAGAGAATTTAAAGCTCTTCAATTTACATAAAACCAACAAAGACACATCCATTTCACAACATCAGCACGAGCAACTCCTTCACATGAAGACGTCCAGAAAAGTCTTCCTCTTTTTCTTTCTTTTTTGGGACAGTGGTCCAAGTCACATACTCCCAAAGGGTCAAAAGAAATATTACGTAAAAACAGAATGAAATACTAGTTGCCTCTCAATGACTGAACAAACGGCTTTATTGAAACACCACACGAAATAAATTCATCCAAGTTGTTCATTAAGGTGAAGAAGCTGAAGTCCACTCGGACTCGCCTTCACCCTTGCAACGAACAATGGAAGTAAATCTTCCTCTGAACCATTATTAGTCAGACTTTTCCTGCTCCTATAAATCGCAAACTTAGCCTGCCCCACTACAAAATTTAGCAGCTGCCACTTTTCCGCATCCTTCCTCTTATACCCAGCACCAAAGATAAAAACAGTTTCATTCCATCATTCATCACAGTGTGAGAATATGATCTGAAGAGCTTCGAAGAGCACCTGAAGTCTTTCACATTCCATGAAACAACGAAAAATTGTCTCTGGCGACTGACAGAAAGGACACTTAACAGAAACAGTTGGGTCAATCTTAGAGATGAAACTGTTGACCGCCAGCGCTCCCTGCAGGATCCTCCACTGCAAGTCACCTGACCTTTTGTTCAGCGGGGCTTTATACAGCACCCTCCACACTGGTTTACAATCATCTGCCACTTTTAGCCTTGTTCTCCATATAGTGTCCTTTCTCTCATTCAGTGTTTTCTTGTTCATGGCAACAACACAACATTTGTACAAGACCTTACTATCTAACATATAAAGGTCCATTTTAGTAGCTAAATTTGGCACCAGCAGAGGTCTTGTTAGACCAGTTTGGTCTATTTGGAGGCCCAACTCGGGGAACGGATCTCCATTATCAGGAGCTCGGTTCCAATGGCATGGTCATGCAGCATGACCAGTTTCCTCCCTGGTGAGTCTTTTAAGCCATGCATTCAGAATGTCTCTGGTGTGTCTGCTTGACCTCAAGCCCAGCAGTGAAGCCGTTGCCTCAGTGTCAAGAAGCATTGGACCTGCAGCATCCACAATGTGCTTCAACTTAACAGTTCCAGCTGAGCATAGCCTCCGGTTGAGACCTGGGTTTGCTGTCATCTTGAACGTCCAGTCTGGCCCCATGGATTAGGGGTTCTTCCAGAAGCCAAAACAGAGATGCTGTAGGCTCTAGTCTGCACCACTTGAATAGAGTCCAAGCTTTAAACAATCCTTGATAGAAGGGTGACAGGTCATGCATGTTCTTAAAAACACAGTCTGTTAGAAACAAAGAAGTGCCTAGACCCAAACCCTGTACCTTCTTTAAAATAACACTCATGAGAGGTGGCCACAGCACATCATCAATCCCTGTGAGGTAGCGCTGTATAATTTGTAGTCTAAAGGCTGCTGCTCTGCTCTCCAGATGCACCAAACCCTGCCCTCCCATCTCTTTTGGTAGGTATAGTACACTCTGTGGTACCCAGTGCAGGTTATCCCAAAAAAAGTTCACAAAGATGGACTGTACTTTTTTTAGCAATCCGGCAGGGGGCTCCAGAACAGTTAGCTTGTGCCAGGGGGTGGAGGCTGCCAAGTTGTTAACAACCAAAACCCTTCCCCTATAAGACATCTGTGGTAACAGCCATCTCCACTTCTGTAATCTCCCCTCCACCTTTTCCACCACCCCCTCCCAGTTTTTCCAAACTGTCTGGTCATCACCCAGAAACACTCCTAGGTACTTGAAACCCCCCCCTCTTCCAATTTAGCCCCCCTGGCAGCTGAGGGGAGACCTGCAGACCACTTTCCAACTGCTAAGGCTTCGCTTTTCGCCCAGTTTACTTTAGCAGCTGAGAGATTCCCAAACCTTTTCCACGAGTTTCTCAATCAGATCAGCATCATCTTGACCTTTTATGATAACTATATCATTTGCATACGCAGATAAGACAACTCTTGTGCCAAGATCAGACAAACACAGACCACCAATAGAAGAGCAAAAATTGTGTAATAACGGTTCAATCGAAAGCGTATAGAGCATGCCCGACAATGCGCAGCCTTGTCTTATACCTCTACATACTTTGAAAGGTTTACACAAAACACCATTAATTTCCAGTACACTCTCAATATCTTTGTACAAAACCTTAATCTTGTCAGCAAGTCCAGGGCTGAGGCCAAACCTTTCTAACACCTTCCAAAGGTATTGGTGCTCAACCCGGTCAAATGCCTTTCCTGATCCAAGGAAACCAGACCAGCATCAATGTCCAATGGACCAGAGACTTCCAAAACATCCCGAATTAGTGACACATTGTCAACAATGGACCTGCCGGGCACACAGTAGGTTTGGGTCTGATGGGATGACTTGGTCTATCACCTTCTTCAGTCTGTTGGACAGGACTCTGGAGAGCAGTTTGTAGTCTGCACACAGAAGAGACACCGGGCGCCAGTTCTTCGTGTCTTGCAGGTTGCCTTTTTTGGGCAACAATGTCAGAACAAGCTCTCCTGCAGCTCTGGGGCAAGAAGGAGTCATTAAAACATTCATTGAAGACCTCAATGATGTCGTCACACAGCTCAGACAAAAAGCTTTGTAGAACTCCGGTGGGAGTCCATCAATCCCAGGGGCCTTCCCCCCCTGCATGCTCTGCAACGCTGTAGACAACTCCTCTGCAGTCAGAGGACCCGCCAACTCCTCATCACTCTCCTCTGAAATTCTGGGCAGCCCACTGCAGAAGGAGTCAATTGCCCCTTTCATTTTCGGTGTACTCACTGTTGTACAGAAGAGAGTAAAAATCCACAGCTCTCTTCTGGATCTCATTGGCCGTAGTCAGCAGGTGCCCTGTTGATGACTTTAGGGCGTGAATGAACCTGCTTTGTCCATTCTTCTTTTCCAGGCTGAAGAAAAACTTTGAAGGTGAGTCCATCAGGGCGGGCACTCTGAAAACGACACCGGACCAATGCCCCCTGTGCCTTAACACCCAGCAAGTCAGCCAGCAAGGCGTTTTTGGACTTGAGGTCTTCAACACAGCCTCGGTTTCCTTTGGACCCTGCAGAAGTCTGCAGCTCCACTATTTCAGTCTCTAGATCCCTCATAGATCTGGTAATGTTACGGAGACATTGAGAGTGTACTGTTTGACAAAGCTGCTTGATCTGCACTTTCCCATAATCCCACCACTGTTTCAAAGATGTAAACTCCCCCTTCCTAGTTTTGAAAATATCCCAAACAAATTTAAAGGTTTCTTTAAAGTGTGCATCTAGTAGCAGAGCAGTGTTAAAATGCCAATAAGCAGAGTTTTTGCTTTACGTTTGCAATAAAAACATTGCATGTCACCGTTGAATGATCTGAAAAACCTACGGGCATAATCCTGCATTCTTTAAAGATACTGAAATTATGCCTAAAAGAGTAGAAAACGATCCAGCCGTGCCATAGTAAGAGATGCTTCTCTACTATGAACCCCAGGTGTACTGCATGACATCCTCATGCATCTCTCTCCACACATCAACCAAACTATGAGTTTCTATCAACTGCTTGATTGCATGTCTGGAGGCAGTATGGGGTTCAATATGATCCTGTCCATGTTGTCATTTTCAGTGCAGTTAAAATCCCCTCCCAGAAACAGAAACTCTTCAGGTCCACACTGACTTAAACTGCACTGAGGTCAGTTAAAAACTTAACTCTGTCAGGCCACATTTACAAACACCAAAGTGAAGGACTCATATTTGGCTCTAACTACCATCAATCTACCCTCCACTATTTCCTCAACCACATAAGATTGTGGTAAAAAGTTTTTAGAAAAGAGGAGAGCCACCCCTCCACTACATTTACTCAAGTGGCTTAGGACAACCTCACCATCCCACTCCTTCTTCCAGTCAGTGGCAATAGTTATATCACTGTGTGTTTCCTGGACAAACATGACGTCAATGAGCTTTAGTTTTACAAATTCGAAAAGACATGCTCTCTTTCTCACGTCTCTTGCTCCATTCAGGTTAAGTGTTGAGATTTTGAAGTTGGCCATCGAGACTGATGAGAAAAAACAACACATGATAAAAGAACAACAATGAGCAGAACGGGAAATGACTTGTCTTATACTGCTTCTGACTCTCCATGCTGTAATTCCTGTTTGAGCTTCTGAACCATTTTCCTCAACCTGTACACCTCCTGCTCAGTGTAGCCCCATTCTTCTTTTTTCTCATCTGAGATTGAACAGAGTGCATAAACAATTCTTTGTCGGCAAAAAAATCCTCAATTTTGACATTCCTCAAATTTTTGTTTTTTGCAAGAAATTCTTGATTCGGCGGGCATCATAGTATTCTGGATTCGTCGCCCCTGACAACTGGGAGGAAGTGTGAGGCTGGCTGTCTACACCACCACCGTCCTCCTTAGACTCATCTCCCGACATTTGTACCTCGTGCTGTTTTTCCTTTAATACAGGCACCTGGCTGTCCATACCACAATCCCCGTCCTCCTCCTCTTCCTCCATACCCAACTCACCCTCAGACAGTTGCTCCTCATACTGCCTGCTTCCCTCCCTTATCAGTGCTCCTCTTTTGGCTTGAGAGCCACTCGTATTAGCCAACTGCTTTCTCTTTAGTGCAGGAGAACTACAGACTTTGTCGTCCTCCACCAAATCCTCATTGTTGCTCAACACTACACCTTCTGCTACTCCACCTGTAGTGTTTGATGCCACTGCCTGCTCACTTCGTGATTCCTTCTCAACATTGACGTTTTCCTTTGTAGACTTCCCACTCTGTTTGTGTGGTTCCGTTTTGTCCGTGTGGTCTGGACTCTGTCCCTTTCCTGCTGTCTCTTCACTGTTCTGCCCGGTTTCACTCTGTCCCTTTCCTGCAATCTCTTCGCTGTTCTGCCTGGTCTCACCCTGTTATTTCCGCTCTCTCCTTCACGCTGTGCTTTGCCCTCAGAGGAGTGTTTCTCAGGACAGGCCCGAACCAAATGACCCTCCCCTTCACAGCCAAAACACTTCAAGGTCCCAGAGTTTACAAAGATAACATAATCAAAATCCTCCACCTTCACCCTAAGAGTTACATCCAAGTCTTGGTCTTTCTTGTTCAGGATCATTTGAACCTGTCGTCTGTGTGAAACTACATGTCGCACCAGCGGCGATTTGCAGCCAGACGACAGTTTCCTGATGGACGAGACTACTTTCCCATACCTCCACAGCTCTCTGGACAAAAACTCATGGGAGATGAACGGCGGGATGTTTGAAACGGTGACTCTAGTCGACGGCGTGGTGAGCGGCGACACCGACACGGAGCTGTCATTAACCACAATGCCGGCCTCCACCACCTGGTGTGCTTTGGCTACAGCGTCGACAAAAATCACCACAGCGCCGTTCATCCTAGCAGCAGATTTAACGCTGCTGTGACCCACAACCTCCCCCACTGCCAGGGCACAGTCCCTCCACCCAACCCGAGAAACCAGGCGACACTTTAAGCCCATGTTCCCCGGTGAGTTTGGTGAACTCCATGCCGGCGTTTAGCACGCCGACCAGCCGGCCGAAAACACGCGCACACACAAAACCTCTCGAAACCCCCTTATATAAACAAACCAAGCCAGTAACCCTACAAAACACACGATGCACAATATTTGCAAGGTGAAAATAGCAAAAAAGATAGACGCACGCTCACAACCGCTCTCGGGCGTCTGCGCCGCACGCTCACTTCCGCTGAGAGAGAGAGAGAGAGAGAGAGAGAGAGAGAGAGAGAGAGAGAGAGAGAGAGAGAGAGAGAGAGAGAGAGAGAGAGAGAGAGAGAGAGAGAGAGAGAGAGAGCAACAGGTGGGCACTGCTGCATTATAGTTTGAAACGGTTCTTGTACCGTTTCCCAGAAGCAACTAGAATATCATGGTGGCTGTAAAATGCTTTTTTCTTTTTTAAAAGCAAATCGTCAGGTGACTGAAACAGAAGCGTCGTAGAGGGACCATGGTGCGTTTCATATCCATGCCAACAAAGTGTTTGTTTGTTTTATCATGTGTGCATATCATTTTCAAATTAACTCCTTGCCACAATGTGCTAAATTTCAATTTGGGAAAAAATTCCTCTTAATATACCAATTCATATTTCCTGCAGCATACAAATGCAAGGCAAATGAATCTGCAGAAGTCTCCAGCGAATACAACCTCAACAGAACCAGATGGATTACCTGGATTATTACCTGGATTACTTGGATTATTGAGCATGCATAAAGACAACAGAACCAGCTGTCCCTGATATGATTTTATCTGAAATAATCTGTCAAACGGCCCATTTTCTTCATTATCTGTCCAAATTCTGGATCTGTAACTTCTGTTTTTGACAAACAATGTCATAGCTGATGGTTAATCACCTCGTTATGGTTAATTTATTTCATGTAATCGGTTAATTCAGCAGTGAATTAGGGCTTTCTTTGTCCAAGATTTACAACTATTCTCACATCTCTCTCACAATAATAAAGTGTCGTTATACGGATTTTAATTCTCCTCCTGAAGTGAATTGGCAATCGAGCATCTGTTGCAAAAGCTAGAGCCCGGGCCTTGGCGCTGTGTGGCAGCTTCACCCTGCAAGACTCACCATCAATGTACAGAGAGAGGGAGAGAAGAAAGGAAGGAAACACAAAGTAAATGCCGCAAAAGAGAAAACTGCTCTGGAAATAGTAGTCGTGAGGCGATCAAAAGCACCACATGCAGACGATGAACCGGGACAGAAAATGGAAACGCTTCACAACGAGGCAACACAATCAGTCAATATGAGACAGTGCCGGGCGATATGGAGAATATTATTATCATGATAATCATTTGTAAATTTAAATATCGATATAATCATGCTATGAGCTTACATATGCAAAAATACCACGCCAGAATAAAACTGAGGTTCACCACATTGAACTGTTTGATAATGTACAAGTATAATCCTTCATTCAAAAATAAACAAAAGTGTTGCCCTGCTGCTAAAATACATAACTTGCAGATCATTCTCAAATTGACTGACAGGTCTCTTAATACAACGATGTACACCAAACAACCAAATCTGAGTTTTGATTTTTTTTTGATGCTGTAAAATGTTTTAGTGTCAGTAATGCTTGCAAATATTGAAATAAAACAGCTATTTTTTTGTGGATTTCCCCTCCCCCCCTTTCTCCCCAATTATACTTGGCCAATTGCCTCACTCTTCCGAGCCGTCCTGGTCGCTGCTCCACCCCCTCTGCCGATCTGTGGAGGGTTTGCAAACTACCACAATGCCTCCTCTGATACATGTGGAGTCACCAGCCGTTTCTTTTCACCTGACAGTGAGGAGTTTCACCAGGGGGATGTAGCACATGGGAGGATCACGCTATTCCCCCCACCTGAACAGAAAGCCCCAACTGACTAGAGGAGGCGCTAGTGCAGTGACCAGGGACACATACCCCACATACGGCTGATATAACACAATATGCAAAGCAATGTGTATAGGGTCTTTAGTTTAAACCAAATACCGATGAACACACCTTCAACCAGACAAGGCAGGAAGAGTAAGTGAACTTGGCTGTCGGGTAACATGAAAGCATGAGTATTACTGTGTTTGACCAATTGCAGATGATCGAGAACTTTGTGCTGGTGTACAAACAAATTCAACTAGTAATACCAACAAGTGTTTGCACACTGTGTCAACTGAAGCCAATGTGGTGCTGCTTTTGCCCCTTCTTGCCTTGTACAAACCGACCGAGATGCCCTTCTGCAGCAAAATACACTGCCAGAGAAGAGAGAGAGAGAAGTGTGAAAGAGAGAGGAGTGTGAGACCAGAGGGAACACCAGCCATTGACTCTCCTTTCTCCCCTGAGAAACACGAGAGTGATGAACAGAAAGCATAAATCAATGCACCCCCATCTCTCTCTTGCACTCTCTTCGTCGGTCCTAAACACCCCCCATGAAAATTAAAACTACAAAACACCTTCTCCACAAAAAATTAGGCATAGTGTTTGGAAAAAGTGACATATTGCTTGAGAAAATAAGCTAGGTAGTAAAATAATATGCGGAACAAAATACAAAAGAAAGAAGAAAGAAGAAAGAAAGAAAGAAAGAAAGAAAGAAAGAAAGAAAGAAAGAAGAGAAAGAAAGAAGAAAGAAAGAAAAGAAAGAAAGACATAGACCAGACAAGAAAAGACCAGAAAAAACAGAAAATGAATTTGTGCCATGTGCAGATGAGGGGAGACCTGCAGACCACCTTCCAACTGCTAAAGCTTCACTTTTTGCCCTATTTAATTTAGTGGCTGAGAGTTTTCCAAACCTTTTTACAATTTTTCCAACCACATTCACACCATCTTGATTCTTTACAATGACAACAATATCATCTGCATACGCAGACAACAATAATAATAATAATTAAAAAAAACTCACGTGTTAAATTCAGGTGAAAACAGACCATCAATATAAGAGCGAAAATTGTGCAACAATGGTTTGACTGAATTTGGATAAAGCATGCCTGACATCGAGCAGCCTTGTCTTATACCTCTAGATGCTTTTGAATGGTCTACACAAAACACCATTAATTTTCAGTACACTCTCATATCTTTGTACAAAACCTTAAGATTTGCAATAAGTCCAGGGCTGAGGCCAAACCTTTTTTCCAAAGGTATTGGTGCTCAATCTGGTCAAATGCTTTTTCCTGATCCAAAGAAAGCTGACCAGTATCAAAGCCCAATGAACTAGATTTTCAGAACATCCCAAATAAGTGACACTTTGTCAACAATGGACCTGTTGGGCACATAGTAGGTTTGGGGTCCGATTGATGACCTGAACCATCACCTTCTTCAGTCTGTTGGACAGGACTCTGTAAAGCAGCTTGTAACCCGCACACAGAAGAGAGATTGGACAGCAGTTCTTTATATATTGTAGGTCACATTTTTTCAGCAACAACGTCAGACCTGCTCTCCTGCAGCTCTGGGGCAAAGACGAGTCATTAAGGCTTTTAGTGAAGACTTCAGTGACATCGTCACACAGTTCAGTCCAAAAAACCTTGCAGAACTATGGCAGGAGTCCGCCATTCTCAGCCCCCCCCCCCCACACACACACACACACATGTTCTGTAGCACTGTAGACAGCCCCGCTGTAATCAGAGGACCCCCAACTCCTTGTTGGTCTCCTCTGAGATTCTGGGCAGCCCACTGCAAAAGGGAATAAAACGCTGCTTCATCCTCAGTGTACTCACTGCTGTACAGAAGAGAGTAAAAGTCCACAGCTCTCTTCTGGATCTCACTGGCCTTAGTCAGCAGCTTTCCTGTTGTTGATTTCAGAGCATGGATAAACCTGTTCTGTCCATTCTTCTTTTCTAGGCTGAAGAAAAACTTAAAGGTGAGTCCATCAGAGTGGCATTCTGAAAAGCGAGACCGGACCAACGCCCCCTGTGCCTTAGCACCCAGCAAGTCAGCCAGCAAGGCATTTTTAGACTTGAGGTCTGCAAAGCAGCCTCGGTTTCCCATGGACCTTGCAGAACTCTGCAGCACCACTATTTCAATCTCTAGATCCCTCATGGTTTTGGTAATGTACAAGAGACATTGAGAGTGTACTGTTGACAAAGCTGCTTAATCTGTACCATCCCATAATCCTACCATGGTGTAAACTCACTTTTCCTAGTTTTAAAAATGTTCTAAAAAAAATATAAAAGTTTCTTTAAAATGCGCATCTAGTAACAGAGCATTGTTAAAATGCCAGTAAGCAGACTTTTGTTTGACTTTTGCAATAAAAACATTGCATGTCACCACTGAGTGAGCTGAAAAGCCTACGGGCATAACCCTGCATTCTTTAAAAATACTAAAAGAATTCCTAAAAGAATAAAAACTATCTAATCGTGCCACAGTAAAAGACTTTTTTTCTACTATGAACCCAGGTGTACTGTCTTAACTTCCTCATGCATCTCTCTCCACACATCAAATAAACATGAGTTTCTGTCAACTGCTTGACTGCACATCTGGAGGCAGCATGAGGTTCAATATGATTCCTGCCTACATTATCATTTTCTGTGATGTTAAAATCCCCTCCCAGAAATAAAACCTCTTCAGGCCCACACTGATTTAAAACCACACTGAGGTCAGTTAAAAACTGAACTTTGTCAGGCCCTACATTTGGAGCATATACGTTTACAAAAACCAAAGTAAAAGACTCATATTTGGCTCTAACTACCATCAATCTACCTCTCACTATTTCTTCTACCACACAAGATTGTTACAGAAAGTTTTTAGAAAAGAGGAGTGCCTCTTATCCAATAGTTTTTACTTAAATGACTTAAAATAACTTCACCATCCCACTCCTTCTTCCAGTCAGTGTCATTCATGACATCGCTATGTGTTTCCTGGACAAACATAATGTCAATGAGCTTTAGCTTTCTTTACAAGTTCAGAAAGACACGTCCTCTTTCTCACATTGTGTCGCTCCATTTAGATTAAGTGTAGAGACTTTGAAGTTGGCCATCGAAACTGATGTGAGAGAAAAACACACAAGAAAAGAACAACATTGACCAGAATGGGGAATAATTTGTCTTCCACTGCTTCTGAGTCTTCATGCTATATTTCCTGTTTGATTTTCTGAAAAATTTTCTTTAACCTGTACATCTCTTGATTTTTTTTCTCTCATCTGGGATTTAACAGAATACAGAAACAGTTGTTGGTCTGTAAAAAAAAAAAGAATAAAGAAAGAAAAAATCCTCAATTTTGACATTTCTCCCATTTTTTGTGTACTGCAATAATTTCTTAATCTGGCGTGCATCATAGTTCTCTTGCGATGTTGTAACAGACAATTTGGAGTTAGTGTGAGTCTGGCTGTCAACACCACCATCCTCCTCCTCCTCCTCCATACTAAACTCAGCTTCAGACAGTTGTACCTCCTGCTGCTTTTATTACAGGTACCTGGCTGTCTACACCACAGTCCTCTCTCCTCCTCCATACTCACCTTAGCCTCAGACAGTTGTTCCTCCTGCTGCCTGCCTCTCCCCCCTGTTATCGCTCCTTTCTTTGGCTTGAGAGCTTGAAAGCTGACTGCTTTTTCTTCAGTTAAAGAACCTTGCAGGTTTTTTCTTCCTCCGTCAAATCCTCATCGCTGCTCAACACTACGCCTTCTGCGGCTCTACCTGTAGTGTTTGATGCCACAGCCTGCTCAGTTTGTGCCTCTTTTTCATCATTTACATTTTTCTTTTCAGACTTTTCACTCTGTTTGGGTGTTTCAGTTTCGTCAGTGTAATCTGGACTGTTCCTTTACTGCTCTGCCTGGTTTTACTCTGTGTTTCCTTTCACTTCTCCACTCTGCGTTTTGTCATCAGAGGAGTGTTTCTCAGGACACGCCTGAACCAAATGACCCTCTCCTCCACAGCCAAAACACTTCCAAGTCCCAGAGTTTACAAAAATCACATAAGCAAAAATCACCTACCTTCACCTTAAACACCACATTCAGTACTTCGTCTTTTTTATTCAAGATCTTATGCACCTGCCGTCTACTTGTTGCAACAGTGGCGACTTTCAGCCAGATGACAGTTTCCTGATCGATGAAACTATATTTCCATATCTCGACAGTTCTCTTATCTAAAAGTCGCCGGTAATAAACGGCAGAATGTTTGAAATCGTATTTCTTTTTGACAGTGTGGTGAGTGACGATACCGACCCAAAACTGTCATTAATAACAACGCCTGCTTAATAACACTTTGTTTGCTTTGTCTACAGTATCGACAAAAATCACCACAGTGCCGTTCATTCATTCTAGCAGCAGATTTAATGCTGCTGTGACCCACAACCTCTCCGACTGCCAAAGCACAGTCCTCCACCCGACAAGGAAAACCAGGCGACATTTTAAAGCCATGTTTCCTGGTGAGTTTGGTAAACTCCATTACGGCATTTAGTGTGACCACAAACACACACACAAAACCCCCTAAAACCTCCCTATAGACACACCAAACCAGTAACTCTACAATACACACCATGTACAATATTTACAAGGAAAAGTAAAGATGGAAAAAAAGATAGAAATCGCTCACAACAGCTCTCACTTGTCCGCTCAGCACGCTCACTTGCACTTAACACTGAGAGAGAGAAAGAGAGACAGAGTGTGTAGGGGGGTACAGAGAGAGAGAGAGAGAGTAGGGGGGTACAGACGAGAGAGAGAGAGAGAGAGAGAGAGAGAGAGAGAGAGAGAGAGAGAGAGAGAGAGAGAGAGAGAGAGTAGGGGGGGTACAGAGAGAGCGAGCGAGAGAAGGGGGCACAGATAAAGAGAGAGAGTAGGGGGGTACAGATAGAGAGAGAGAGTAGGGGGGTATAGATAGAGAGAAAGAGAGAGAGTAGGGGGTAGAGAGAGAGAGAGTAGGGGGGTACAGAGAGAGCGAGAGAGAGAAGGGGGCACAGATAGAGAGAGAGAGTAGGGGGGTATAGATATTGAGACAGATACAGACAGACAGTTGTGGAAAGAAAGGAAGATGGACAGACAGAGAAAGAAAGAGATAAAGAAAAAGATAACTTGGTCAACTTCTATGTTAGCCTTGCAGCTGGCTGCATTGACAACTTAGCCTCATTTAACTGTAAAAACACCACAATATCCTCACAAAGTTGGATCAGCTCATCCGGACACAACGTTTATTGAGAGGTAAATAAACGTGTCCAGATGAGCTGATTCAGCTTTCTGTAATGTCCTTACCTGGATTATTGAGCATGCACAAAGACACCATATGATCCTGTCGACCATTACAGCTCAAGACCAAAGCTATTCTTGTGTCTTGTAGTCTTTCTAGCTTTTCATGTGGGAAACACACCTCGCAACACACCTCGCATCGCTAAACACTGATGAGACATTGCCGTCTTGTGGATGTTTGGTCATTGAGACAGGTGTTCACTTTGGCAACTGTTGTATTAATTGTTAACCAACAGCCCGTTCTACACTACAGAATAATGTTTATCTATGTCAGCTGGTTATCACAATGAATCTTGGGGCTTGATTATCTGTTCATCACGTCCTTACCCGATGCATCCATACACCTTACTGCAAGACCTTAACCCGTTTAACAAACAGGTCTTAGCTAAGATATGCTGTTTACATGATTCTTTAAATTACTCACGTTCATGTATAGTGTATTGCTGTATCCATGTGCTCCTCAATAAACACCCACATGTTTCCTATTTTGGAAAGCTCAGAATTTACATGGCTCTGTTTCCTGATCATGCCAAAAGTGGGACCACCCACTCTCCATGATGTGCTGCAGTATTTTCATGTCATATTGAACCCATAATGCTTTCCCAAAGACAAAGACACTTTATTTGGCATTGTGTATATATATATATATATTATATATATATATATATATATATATATATATACACACAATGAAATTCCTCTCTACATTTAACCCATCCTACTGTATAGGAGTAGTGGGCAGCTGCCGTGCAGCGCCCGGGGACCAACTCCAGTTCTTCTTGCAATGCCACAGTTAGGGATACAGACAGGAGTATTAACCCTAACATGCATGTCTTTCGATGTATGTACCCAGGAGCTATCTGCATGTCTCAGAAGTCTCATACAGGTTTCTCATGATTATATGAACTCTCAGTGATTATAAAGGTTAATTTAAACTGGGTTGAGTGATTACATTTGCCAACTCGGTGATAGGATACTGGAGTATCTCAAAAGCCGATGGGGATTTTTTGGTACATGTCAACTCAGCCCTCGCTGTTTTGTGGTTGGCAGGCTGACTGAACTCTCATCGTTCTCTGTGTTTCGGTAAAGTACCTTGAGCTATCACATCAAACATATCATGCAAAGACACAAGCGCAGGTTTCTCTTCTGTTTTCCACATTTCTACTCGAGATATTGTTCAAATAACCTCAGCTATTTTGACTCTGCAGTCGCCTCCTGTGAAATCAATATCCATGTCATTGCAATACACTATTACTCCGGTCAGCTATAAAGGCTCAAGATGAAGTCTCAAGCAGGCACCTTGCTCAGAGAGTCCTTCATTATGTCTCAAAAGCAGGACAGGTTTCACCACCAGTAGGTTTCCTCATCACATCTGTAAGCCCTCGGGGCTCCTGGTGGTAAAAACAGCACAGGTCACATTTTCCATCATGGCTATTGGTGAGGCTGTTACTTCAGTATCTAATGCTTCTCTGTTCCTCCATTATGGCTTTCTTTTATAGCTCCGAATGTACGTTCCTGTCCATTTGGGCTTCCCAACAGCCTCAGTTTCTCCATCAACTCTGCGCTCTGGGGAATTCAGTTCCATTTCACTGTGAAAAAACTGTTACTTGTATACACCATTACAGCTCTAGACACGTGGATTGCAGACTACAGAGTCCTCCATTTTGGTTCAGTGGTAGTCCTCCTTTCCCGAGTCTGATGTGCTGTTGAGCAGCTGTTTAACCCTGAGGAGGGAATTCCCTTTAAATCAACCGTTACAGCTCAGGACCTTATAGGCTGTTTACTACAATGTCCTGTATTTTGGCTCTGTTGGAGTTACGCTATCCACGTCAGAGGTGCTGTTAAGCAGCTGTCTAGCATTTGAAAAGATTCTCTCTCTCTCTCTTCATCTAGTGCGCCACTACAGCTCCAGACCTTTTGGTTTAGCATTTTTTTGTTTGCAGGATTCTCCACTGAGCTTCATTTTCAGCTATAAGAGGCTCCGCTATGTTTATCCTGCCTTCACGTGTCCTGCCTGTCCTTCATGAATATCATTATTATGAGTACTAGCGCACATGAACCATCAAGTAACATGGTACTAAGTCTCATTTGGGGTCGACCCCTAACCCACCTTCCTCCTCCCTTACCCAAAACACGAGTCTACATCCTGGCCCAACAATGCTATCAGTACACTCACATACATAGATGAACTATACCCTTACCCTAACTAGAGTTTGTGTTCCCTTCAACACATACACACATGCAAATCCAGTTTAAGTTTAACTTTATTATTATGTGTATTGGAATACTATGAAATTCTGATGCTCCGGCTCTCCGTGCCTTAACACAAAATATCACGGAGAGCATGGAGGACATGTCTACATAATGGTAAACGTGATTTATTATGTAACATTAGAGGCTATATGTTGTTGTTTTGGCATGCTATATTACTAAAGAGCCCCCATGTCGATATACAAGATCTGTCTAACATGTAAACTGGTGCATATTTTCTCTTCTTCATTCTGCCTCCCCGTACAGATAATCTCTCTACCATTTGATTACTGAACTGCCACAAAAGAAGTTACTTTTGGTACAAAGTCCATTTTCTTCGTATTTAAGCAAAGTGCACAGGTCATATTCTGAATTTCCAGACTTGAAACTAGAAGCTCACAAAGAGCTCAACCAGCGCTCACCATGACAGCTGCCCCAGCTTCACTCGCTTTTATTCCCCTTTTCTCCTTCTTTTTTCATGAGTGAAGCTTTAGAGAGACAAATCTTTTCTTCTTCGCGACCATTATGACTTTAAAAAATTGTGGGGTTTAGTTTATAAAATCCTCCATTTTGAGATTAATTTCACGTTTGTTGTTATTCATCTCAAACGGCCTGTGGGAGTTTTTTTTCTTTTGTCATTCTAAACAGTTGTTACACTTCAAAATCTACAGGTTGAAGTTTATAGAAATTACTGTACTGGCTCGTAAGCAGGTTTGCTTTTAGTTGTTTTGAGTTATTTATTTTTATATCAGCTGCATAGCCCAGGGGAGAGAGCAGCTTTCCTCACTGACCCATTTACAGCCAATGCGGCAGAGGGTGTGGAAATTGGACGAGAAACAAGGAAATATACAGATACAGTACATGGAAATACACATCACACACTCACACACACACACACACACACACAAACACACACACACAAATTGAGTTGTTACTCTCTCATGTTAAAAGAGCATTTTTCCCCCTCACATAATTACATTCCCAAAGATCAAAAGCTCATTCCATCTAGCTTGACATGAGGTGTGTGTGTGTGTGTGTGGGTTAACCTCCCTGCTGTGTGAGGTAAAATAGTATGTTCCATGCCTGGGCATAAGGATATGATTCTCTGAGGGAGGAGCCTCTTTACATTCCTGGGGTGGTGGTGGTGGTGGTGTGTGGGGGTGTGTGCATACACTCAGGATGGCTCAATCTGTATTTTCAGCACAGTTCAATGATCTAAACTTCATTTTATACAAATATAGGAGCGCTTTACTAACCATTTTTCATCAGTATTCTGTGCTACGGAAATGTTTATGCTATGAACAGGTTTACCTCCAAGTTTCATTCTGTCCTTCTTCAAGCTAAATATTTGTGAGAGCACATCAACATCATTTATAGTAATCATTACACATTTTAAACAAGCCACACAAATTTGAATAGTTCTGACAGGGAAATCACTGACCTGAACTGAGTCGTTCAAGTTGAAATGCTGTCTCGCTGCTTATTTTGACACCCCACTATTCTCTCTGAGCCCCTAAAAATTTATTAACATTTACAGTTATTATTATTATTATTGTTAATGCTGTTGTTGTTGTTGTTAATAGTCTCATTGTTATTATCATATTACTCGTTTTTGGCAGTTTACTGTAGTTAAATGATAAGACAGCCTATATTTCATTTCACGACACTGGCTCTGGTCCAGACCCTTATCTTTCCTCCCATTTCATCCATCCAATCAGCACTTTGGTTTCCAGCTTAATATCACGCCCTTTTCCCCCACTCACAAACTCGTTTCTTTACTCATTCATTCTCTCCATCGTTTCGCAGGCACCCACCGCCTCTCCTGCTCCTCCTTCCACCAGACTCCCACCGGGGGAGGCTCAGACTCATTCGTGTGGCAAAGTCTTTTCTAGTTGAATTAATGTTTCATGGAAGTAATTCTTAAACATTTCCACACCTTCTTATCTTTCTTTACCTCTAAGAAAACATCCCAAATGGAATAAAACAACTATTCCCTCTATAAGTCTCACTTCCTGTTTGCTCAGTAGTTTATCCAGTGCACTGGCACCAGGTTGTACTGAACAGTATCGCTAACCTTTGGGTTTTGGACTGGAGTGCTTCCCAGCGAAAGTGTAGTTTTATGAGAAAGAAAAAGTGTGAAAACGTATGAGCACTCATTAAAACCTGGCCCGGGCCAAACATGCTTATGTACTTTAGCTAAATAGTACAATTTCGGTCTACCAATATCAAACTGAACTATGGACAAAAGCAGTGGAGAAGGGTCTGGTACAGACTGCGCCAGTGTGGTTGTGACATGGTACACTATGGGACTTGTTAAGGACCTATTAGGCTCCTTAACAAGCACAACCCCCCGGTACCCCCTTCGCCTGGAAGAACTAGACTTGTTATGCTGGAAAAAAAAAAACATGTACACACACACACACACACACACACACACACACACACACACACACACACACACAATCTCAGACTGAGTAGAAAAGTATTGCCTTTCTTTTGAAAATACTTTTTGCCTTTATTGTGGTGTTATTTATTTATTTAACTTATTGTCTTGTTCTATCTATCTAGCTATATATATATATTATCAATTATCATGATAATTATATATAATTATCAACTATCTATCTCCCTCTCGCTCTCTCTCTCTATCTATATATATATATATTTTTTTTTTGTATAGCTCAAAGTTGTTAAATGGCAGAACAAGCCTGTTTCGTGCTCAGTGCACTTGTTCTGCCATTTAACAACTTTGAGCTACAAAATATACCTTTGCCCCTGAATTGTTGAGCTCTTTTTTCTACATTGCAGGTTTCACTGCAACATCCTGTGAACATATATATTATTGAGCACTTTCATCAACACCACAGACGGCTCCCGTAAAAAACGCTATACCTTACACAGGGAAAATAACTGCAGTCTGTGTGTATGTGCTCTCTGTTCTGATCTCTCTCCATTGTTCATTGAACTATCTACCTCTCTCTGTCAGCTCTCTCTCTCTTTCTCTGTCTCGCTCTTGATCAAGGACTCACTCCCATGTTTATGGAGGACGGATCAATGAAGATAAAAATGGAACTCTTTCTCTTTCCCTCAATATGTGTGTGTGTGTGTGTGTGTTGAGTCAGGTATATTTTACGGCAAGGCCCTTATTACAACAGGACCATTTACATCCAAACACAGCTAGGACGGGGGGAGGCGGGGGTCAAGAGGGGTGAAGAGCCAGAAGAATGAAGGGAGAGAAAGACAAAGAGAGAGAGAGAGGGAGAAAGAAACCAAGGAAGAAAGAAAATTGGATGAAGAGAAGGCGCAAGCAACAATGGAGGACAGGGTGATAGAACCGAAGGTACAGGACTGGTAGGAAGAGGAGCGGGCAGAGGAGAGGAGGAGAGGAGAGGAGAGGATGTAAAGGAATGGGGCAGGGCAGGGAGAGAGAGACAGAGAGAGGTGAGGTGTTCGATGGAGAGGAACATCATATCCAGAATCCCTGGGAGACGCGGCTGGCTCATTATAAATAAATACTGGAATGTGTGTGTGTGTGTGTGTGTGTGTGTGTGTGTGTGTGTGTGTGTGTGTGTGTGTGTGTGTGTGTGTGTGTGTGTGTGTGTGTGTGTGTGTGTGTGTGTGTGTGCAGACAGCCTGGGATTCATGAGGGGGCGTAAGTGAAGGAAGCGAAGTGGATTTAAAGAGACTTGCGAGGACGGCAGACTGGGAGCGTTTGATTTAAATCATAACAGAATCATCGTTTGCCCACACGATTACTTTGGGAATAATGAACAAAGAAAACCCACCGCAGCTCAAGAAGCCTGACTAAAAGAGCGGAAATAAATAAGGTCATAACTGGACCAAAATCCACTGGACCAAAGTTGGACCTCAGCTGAAGTTTTTCTTCATCTGAATTTGAAAAACAACTTCAAGAAACTGATAATGTCAGAGTAAATGGCGAGAAGGCGACTAACCGCCAGCTCTGAAATGCTGACGGAAATGTCCCCCTCCCACATTTAGGTGAGTGTGTGTACAGGCGAGACAATCCTCACATGGCACATCGGTATACCTCATCTGACAGCATTTTAACCAGCCGACTGTAAAACGCAGAGGTTGCACGCGATGCCAGGTATAGACGTCCCTTAAAAAAAAAATGAACAGAAAAAAAATTGCAACTGCATTGCGAAATGGACCTAAAGTTGTTAGCAATGCTGCACTTTTTCAAAATGTACTTTTTGTTATTTTCAGGAACGTAGGTTAGCTTAAATCGTTATAGCATTTTTTTTCTTTTTTATAAGAGATACTAGGAAAGCAGAGGGAGATAGATAAGGCAATAGATATATACGTCCCCATATGAAAATCTGAATTTTTTGATGGAAATCTAAACGAAATCGCTCGTATGCAAGACAGTTCATTGCTAAAGCTAAAGAAAAAGTGCATCGTTCCAATCTTTTTCCCATGATGCCCTGGACAGGACACCCAGAGCACACTTATTGCCCTATATGCCAGCAATCCTTTACCTCTGACTAGGCTCAAAAAAAAATTTCCCCCCCTTTTCTCTCCAACTGTATCCGGCCAATTACCCCACTCTTCCAAGCAGTCCCGGTCGCTGCTCCACACCCTCTGCCAATCCAGGGAGGGCTGCAGACTACCACATGCCTCCTCCGATACATGAGGAGTCGCCAGCCGCTTCTTTTCACCTGACAGTGAGGAGTTTCAAAAGGGGGACATAGCGTGTGGGAGGATCATGCTATTCCCCCGGTTCCCCCTCCCCCCCGAACAGGGGCGCCCCGACTGACCAGAGGAGGTGCTAGAGCAGCAACCAGGACACATACCCACATCCAGCTCCCCACCCGCAGACATGGCCAACTGTGTCTGTAGGGATGCCAGACCAAGCCGTAGGTAACATGGGGATTCGAACCGGTGAGCCCCGTGTTGGTAGGCAATGGGATAGACCGCTATGCTAAAGGGCACCCGACTAGGCTTAAATTTGACTTGATTCTCACCAGTTTTATCATCTATGCCTGTAAAGTGGTTGTCTTGGCATCAAGGAATAGCTGCACCAGCAACTGTACCATGTGTGCCAGTATGGTACTATATCAGTCTGTTAGAGGTCCTATGGTCCCCGTATCATAAGAGCTAGTGCGCATTCAGAATACCTCTGTATATATTCATCCCAGTCATCCAGGTTGTACGATATCAAAATGAAGTAAGAAAACGCCCAACTGGACTTGCTATTGTAGGTTTGCAGTTCCACACACCAGCCCATACACAAGCTGGTGGAGGAGCTTCACCTGGAGGAGTGTCAACACACTTGGAGGGCCAAAAATAAAGCACCGTCTGAGCAGATGTCCTCTGCTACGTCCTCATATATCAAAAGGAGTGACATCCTGGTGGATGAAATGCAGCAGTTTCCCCACGTGAAACTGGAGAAGCCAACCGGATGAGTGGCGAAACATTTTCAGATCAACAATTGCAAGTCCAGCTGAGGGTGTTCTTACTTTGTCTTGACATGTGTACTGAAAATTCTGCATGTATTGTCAATATGTCTGAGCACCCGTGTCACCAAGATCAATTACCGTGTATTTATTGAACTCACCGGTTTCAGGGTTCCTATGTGAATGTCACCCCCAATATACATTACAGAGAAACACATCGGGAAAAAAAGAGAAAGAAAGTTAAACGCAACTTTCTTGGATAATTCACATCTTTCACATTGTGCGTTCTTATTGAAAGTGATTTTCCATCTAAAAGTCCTTTATGAAGATTTCCACCTCAGTAAGTCCAGCTTACGTTTAGCGCTGCAATACAAGGGGCAGAAGATGCAGATGGTTTTGCTTTTCATGACCACGTCGCGGTTAAGATGGCTCATTTTATGAGCCATGGCCTGAGAAATAAGCAAACAATAAAAAAGCTCCACAAACACACGGGCAGGGAAAACTAACTTGTCTTTGGCATCAGGAAAAACTAACTTGTCTCTGCCATCTTGCAGTTTTCTGCAAGACACTCTTAATTTTGCATGACTTCTAAAAATGACCGGAGAAGGTTTGGGCGTGTTAAATAAGTCAAGAGCTAGGACAGGGTGTGTCGGTGCACAGGGTTATGCTGGCGCTGAGCATCCAAGGTGAGTGTGTGTGTGTGTGTGTGTGAGAGAGAGAGAGAGAGAGAGAGAGAGAGAGAGAGAGAGAGAGAGAGAGAGAGAGAGAGAGAGAGAGAGAGAGAGAGAGAGAGAGAGAGAGAGAGAGAGAGAGGGAGAGAGAGAGAGAGAGAGGGAGAGAGAGAGAGGGGGAGAGAGAGAGAGAGAGAGAGAGGGAGAGAGAGAGAGGGGGAGAGAGAGAGAGAGAGAGAGAGAGAGAGAGAGAGAGAGAGAGAGAGAGAGAGAGAGAGAGAGAGAGAGAGTGAGAGTGTGCAAGGGTGAGAAAGAAACACAGATGGAGGAAGGAAGAGAGAAAGTGAGAATGTTGTGGGGGGGGCAAGGAGATGACGAGAGAGGAGGAAGGATGACAGAGGAGAAGGAAATAAAAGAATGAATCTGGATAGAATAAATAGAAAACAATGGCGAGACAGGGGGAGAAGCATGACACATGACAGAGAAGCAGAGGAGGAGGGGAGGAGAGGTGAGAGGATGGTTAGTTGTTTTAATATTAATTGTGCTGCGATGTCCTGAAGAGCAGCAGCGTTTCGTCCATTAGCAGTTGGGTCATCTTTACCGCTTCTCTCTTTCTATTTCTGTTATGCTTTTCTTCTAAATACAGAACCATGACTCACTCTATTCTTCTCTCCCAAATTGCCTCTTCTCCTCATCTCCTCTCCTTGCTTCCTTGCTGATGCAATTCTCAAAAAACCCATCACCAGGTCAAAGCAGCTGTACCGGCTTTGTTTACTGTCTCAAACCTCAGTCCCTATGATGCCACATGACTCGTCACTCTTCTCTCCACTTTTCTCCCCTCGTATCCTCCCCTCGTATCCTCCTCTTGGCAACAGTCAATAGTTTTGTCGATGCTAGCTCATAAGCACGCCTGAATCAAATGTTATTAGCCGCAGCTATGTCTATCCAGCTTTGCTTCCATCATTTGGACCCAAGATGTGATTTTAAAGTCAGGCCAGTCCAGAAAATGTCCATACAATTAAATTCCAGTTATGGGCACTGATCCAAGGGGGCTGTGCAGGTAAGACACTACATAGCACAAATGTAAACGACAATGGTGACAGAGATGAAGTCAAAATTAGTGCTGCACGATTAAGCTAATCGCAACCGCGATGTCAGCCTGTGCAATTATATAACTGCAAAAGGCTGTGATTTGATTAAATAATAAAATGTGCACGTGTGAACGTCTGCATATTTACACCCACAATTAAGAGCTGGCCAATCAGTCTCTGTTAAGGCAGTGAAGCGTGTGCAGTCTATGGTCACATGACTATCCGGTGTGCTGTGCGCAGACCAGAAAGAAGGACAAAATGGATACCGACTACATCAAGCAGCTTAACGCTGATGAACTGGTGGCAAAAAAAAAGAAAAAGAAAAGTGACCTCTGATATATGGCGATATTTTGGATTCAAGCTCAGCGATATTGAGCAGAAAGAGGTACTGTGTAAAACATGCAAAATGAAAGTCACTACATGTCACGGCTACACAACAAATTTGTATTATTTGTATACGTATACATTTATTTATTATATCGCGATCACAAATCGCAATATTGTCCACAATAATCGCAATATGACTTTTTCACCAAATCGTGCAGTATTAGTCAAAATCCTTACAAGTCCTCCCCCCACTCAACTGCATGAGGCACACCAGTGCCTTGGTCATAAGATCATACCCATCGACTGGGTCACACGGCGAGCGAGCTGGGTCATCCTCAACTTATAGCTTGCTCTGTAATTCACCATGGCCGCCATTGTTGTTTACAACCTTTCCCCCTGTCAAAGCAAGCCTCAAAAAAAAAGAAGAAAGAAGAAAGAAAGACAGAACGTTTCTGAACATAAACTTCACATCCTGTCTTTTATTCAGTCTCCTTATCTCCATTCCTTGTTTCTGGCACAAATAGTCTTTCAAAATATCTGCTCTGAATGTTAAGAGCTAGACTTACAGCTGCTCTTAAGTGCATTTACCAGACTGATTCATATTATAAATACAGCAGCATGACTCACGGTTGAACTGGATTTGACTCGTCGCATATTTCCTCCAAAGGCACAAACCTGACTCAAATAGTATCTGTCGCCAGTTTTTAGTCTTTTCTCCTTATTAATTCAATTCCTTGTCATCTTATGTAGCTCCTAAACTTTATATTTACATTTTCTCATTGAGGTGATTTTATTCAAAGAGACTTACAAAGTGAACCATCAACTAGCGAATATATTTGTGTGTTTACAGGCATCTTAAAGCACTGAATAGTAATCATATCATTGCCAAGAGTACATGTCATGTCAAGTATGATGTAAATATTCAAGAGGTGGATCATCATTATTGAAATGACTGAAAGTTTAGTTATACAGGCCAAGAAATGTTGCTTATTTTTTTTATAGGAAATACCATGTTTAAACCCCAAACTCTCTCCCCTCACTTTGCTTTCCTCCACTCCTTGCCCCCCTCTCTGCACCAAGACCTCCTATTTCACGAGAAAAGTCATACGGGGGTATCCAGGTAGCGTAGCGGTCTAGTCCATTGCCTGTCAACTTGGGGATCGCCCGTTTGAATCCCCGTGTTACCTCTGGCTTGGTCAGGCATCCCTACAGACACAACTGTGCCTGAGGCAGGGAAGCTGGATGTGGGTATGTGTCCTGGTCCCTGCACTAGCGCCTCCTCTGGTCGGACGGGGCGCCTGTTCTGGGGGGAGGGGGAGCTGGGGGGAATAGCATGATCCTCCCACACGCTATGTCCCCCTTTTGAAACTCCTCACTGTCAGGTGAAAAGAAGTGGCTGGTGACTCCACATGTATCGGAGGAGGCATGTGGTAGTCTGAAGCCCGCCCCGGATCAGCAGAGAGGGCGGAGTAGCGACCGAGACGGCTCGGAACAGTGGGGTAATTGGCAAAGTACAATTGGGAGAAAAAAAGGGGTAAACATTTTTTTAAAAAAAAGGAAAAGAAAAGTCACGTGGCATAGACACCAGTGTTTGGCAAACCTCTCTTCCCTCATTTTCTCCTCTTCTCTGCTTGCCTCCTTTTCTCATCCCTCTACCTTCCTCTGTTCTCCCATTTCCATTTTCTTCTCCTTTCCTCATGGCTACACTATTTCTGTGATTAAAATAGATCTTTAAATATGAAGGAATAAATCTATCTTTCACGTGGGCAGTTTTTTCCCCTCACTGTAAAGAGACTCCCAGTGTGTCTTTGTTCAAGCCCACACACCGGTTTAACAGGATTTCATTATGCATTAAAAAAAAATCAAGCCACCAATCAGAGGGAAGAGATTAGCTCGCCCATAAATATTCACTACTAATTTCCGCAGCTGAAGCTGTGTCTTATTTTTAGCGTTACGCTACTACGACTTCCACTGCACACACAAATACACTTTAAACACAGAGACACACATACACGTGCATGTGCACACACACAGTGAGTGCGCACAAAACCCACGTATGTCCGAAATGACACTCACATGTAAATACACACAGATGAGATAGGAGCCAGTACCCTGACAGCATGGTCCATACAGGAAGTGACCCGTTCTCTGCATGTCAGTCACAGGGAGACAGATGCAGGGAGACAGACAGAAATGCAGACAGACAGAAAGACAGACAGACATGTTTGCTGAAGGAAATAGTTATATTATATGTGGGGCAGTTAACATTGTGTGTCCACGTGTGCAAACGCACACATGTAGGTGCAATGTTATAAATTCCGAACTATGGAAATGCTCTAATGCCCTGGACAAGTACCCCCCCCTCTCTCTCCAGTCCAGCAAGTGTCCAACTAAAGCCATAACTGGCATCGCGCAGTAAAAACTGGGCATGTTTATTACTTCCACAAACAAAGGGAGAGATGATCAAGTGAGATCATCTCTCATCCTCTTGCTTTATGGGGACTGGAGCGAGAGGATGACAGGAAGACAAAGAGGAGAGACAGACAGAGTCTGCTCTTCTTAATGAAACATATTCTCTATAAATAGCAGAGGGGAGAAACAACTTCCTGTACTGCTGATAAAATATGTGGCTTCATTTAAGAGGGAAAGCAGGAGGGTGGGCGAGAGAGAGAGAGACAGAGAGAGAGACAGAGCGAGAGACAGAACTGTAAGTTCATTGTTACATCTGCTCCTCTCTTCCTTACATACACAAGATAACACATGCACATGCCTGCCACACCGGATTACCCACGTTAGACAATATGCCACAGGTCCAAAAGTGGGAGTAACCTGCGCCCAATAAGATGTGTGTAGTCACTTAATTGCAACAATTACTCATGGATTTACTCTGACACCCTCAACCACACACATTAAGACTCTCTCTCTCACACACACACACACACACACACACACACACACACACACACACACACACACACATTTTGATGCTCAAAAATAAATGCTTACATGCGCACATTACATATGTGTATGCACACTTCCACATCACATATTGTAGAAACACACACACACACACACACACACACACACACTCATGTATGTACTTTGACAAGAGAGCGTAGTGGACTCGTACGATTTGGACATCATCATCTGGACAGCATGACTAGAATTAATGTGTGACACTGCCAATGTGTGTGTGTGTGTGTGTGTGTGTGTGTGTGTGTGTGTGTGTGTGTGTGTGTGTGTGTGTGCACGTGTGTGTGTTTATAGTGGAAAGAGTTCTGCCCATGAAAATTCAAATCAGACACAGTCATTGTGATTTAACACTAGATGCTTCTCTCACCTGCAGCCTAACAGATGGAAACACAACACACATGCGCACACAAAGATAAAAAAAAGACACTTTAAAACTTTTTGTTAACATCCTTGTGTTACTGAGCATCCAACTATGACAAAACTGTAGTACGTGCAAATGTGCTCTGCTTCAAGAAGAAGAAGAAATAAAAGCTGAAGTTAGAAATAGACCACAAAGAAAAACAAACCAAACAATGAAAATACAAGATTCCATGATAAACTGGGCAAACATCACAGCAGTCTATGACAAGCAGGCTTCATGATACAAGTGTGTTTCAAAAAGAGACTTAAAGGCTGTAACTGAACGTGGACATTCTTGAATGTAAAGCTCCTGCAGAGGCGAAGCTTGTCCAGACCATTTACGTGTCCAGTAGAGGAGTCCAGTGAACAGCATGCCATGGAATGGAGTGATGAACGGATGAATAGCGCTACAGGTGTAACGGCTTATTTGGTGATTTTATAGTGCGTCACACAATGCTGCCCTTGGTGTCTGCGCTCTCTTTCTTTCGTCAATTTAAGCTTCGATTATTTATCTATTCACATTATTCACCGCGGACAAAAGGCCGAGGAAGAGGATGAACAGGGAACAATAGGGGAGGAAGAAAAGAGAGATAGAAGAGATGAATAAGAAATGAGGTTTAAATGGTGTTATACAGAACAGTCAACAAACAAAATACTCCATTAGCCCTAATGACCCACATAGTGCTGACTGTGACCTTTATTATTGTCATCAACTCAGCAGGAACACCACACACACACACACACACACACACACACACACACACAGAGGGGCGCTCATTATATTACCCATGTTAACCTTTTTCACCGTGATGCCCTCTGTGAAGCTTGAGGCAGAGAAACACAGCGAGTGAGTGAAAGAGAGAAGCAGAAAGAGAAGCTAACACAAAGAAATAGATACTAAGAGTGTGTGTGTGTGTGTGTGTGTGTGTGTGTGTGTGTGTGTGTGTGTGTGTGTGTGTGTGTGTGTGTGTGTGTGTGTGTGTGTGAGAGAGAGAGTGGTTTAGCCCCGGCTGCAAGTGGGGGGGGGGGGGGTCGCGGGGGAGCAGATGAGATAGTGAGGCTGGTTGCTGATCAGCCTCAGGTGTGTCTCTGTATTCTGCAGTGAAGCTGGGTCCGCCCGACATGAACACACAGACAGGTGCATCTCAAAAAATTAGAATATGGTGGAAAAGTTCATTATTTTCCATAATTGAATTCAAAAAAGTGAAACTTTCACATATTCTAGATTCATTACACATAAAGTGAAATATGTCAAGCCTTTTTTGTTTTAATCTTGATGATTACGGCTTACAGCTCATGAAAATCAAAAATCCAGTATCTCAGAATATTACATAGGACCAATCAAAAAAGGATTTATAATACAGAAATGTCGACCTTCTGAAAAGTATGTTCATTTATGCACTCAATATTTGGTCGGGGCTCCTTTTGCAGGAATTACTGCATCAATGCGGCGTGGCATGGAGGCAGTCAGCCTGTGGCGCTGCTGAGGTGTTATGGAAGCCCAGGTTGCTTTGATAGCGGCCTTCAGCTCGTCTGCATTGTTGGGTCTGGTGTCTGCTGAGTGCATAAATGAACATGCTTTTCAGAAGGTCGACATTTCTGTATTATAAATCCTTTTTTTTGATTGGTCTTATGTAATATTCTAATATTTTGAGAAACTGGATTTTTGATTTCCATGAGCTGTGAGCCGTAATCATCAAGATTAAAACAGAAAAGGCTTGACATACTTCACTTTATGTGTAATGAATCTAGAATATATGAAAGTTTCACTTTTTGAATTAAATTACGGAAAATAATGGACTTTTCCACAGTATTCTGATTGTTTGAGATGCACCTGTATATGCACGCGGGCGAGCGCAGGAAGGACGGAGATGGGGAGGACGGAGTCTCTGAAGCCGCTGATCACTGGCCAGTGCAGTGGGAACAGACATTTAAACGCTGTAAGTGGAAGCGCAAATAAAAGAGCTTGTGTTTCATCAACCTTGTGTCCGTCCTCCATCTCTTGGCCCTCCTGCGGCACGAACTTTGCCATAGTGGGTGTGTTTTTCTGTGTGAATCCGTTATAAAACAATACACTATCTTGCAGCAGTGGGCTAAGGGGCCTCTATCTTCCTCTAAAAAGATGTCAGTTGCCTTTAATAAACAAGACAATTCCATAATCATTTTATCTACCAATTCATATTTCTCAACTTGTTGTATCTCTTGTTCTCTTCCTTTTCATTTCCAGGGTTTGCATTAACAGTATAGCTGCTTTTCAAATGCAAGGTGAGATGTCTCCTAAATGAGTGGGATGAAGTATATCAACTATTGCTGCCAAGTTGAGTCAGGCCTTTTGGGATACAGGTTTAGATAGTGTATGGTTTCTGGATCATGCATAAATTACAGTACAAACAAGGGTGTAACTTTGTTTTGAGAAGTGTGTGTGTGTGTGTGCATGGGTGGGTGGGTGGGGAGGGGTGGTACAATAAAACAGGTGGTCTGGGGGTCCTCCCCCAGAATTTTTTTTTGCAATTTTAATCCCATTTCCTGCATTTCTACATATATTTATGGACTATGGTAACCAATACAAAAGCCAAGGATTAATTACATTGGCCATCATGCTAAATTCTGCTAGAATAATACTAAATGTGCATAAGAATAAGCTGTCTTTCTGTATTGTTTAACCCATACCTTTACTGAACTTCACATGTTGAGATTTATTTATATATATATATATATATATATATATATATATATATATATATACACTACCGTTCAAAAGTTTGGGATCACATTGAAATGTCCATATTTTTGAAGGAAAAGCACTGTACTTTTCAATGAAGATAACTTTAAACTAGTCTTAACTTTAAAGAAATACACTCTATACATTGCTAATGTGGTAAATGACTATTCTAGCTGCAAATGTCTGGTTTTTGGTGCAATATCTACATAGGTGTATAGAGGCCCATTTCAAGCAACTATCACTCCAGTGTTCTAATGGTACAATGTGTTTGCTCATTGGCTCAGAAGGCTAATTGATGATTAGAAAACCCTTGTGCAATCATGTTCACACATCTGAAAACAGTTTAGCTGGTTACAGAAGCTACAAAACTGACCTTCCTTTGAGCAGATTGAGTTTCTGGAGCATCACATTTGTGGGGTCAATTAAACGCTCAAAATGGCCAGAAAAAGAGAACTTTCATCTGAAACTCGACAGTCTATTCTTGTTCTTAGAAATGAAGGCTATTCCATGCAAGAAATTGCTAAGAAATTGAAGATTTCCTACACCGGTGTGTACTACTCCCTTCAGAGGACAGCACAAACAGGCTCTAACCAGAGTAGAAAAAGAAGTGGGAGGCCGCGTTGCACAACTGAGCAAGAAGATAAGTACATTAGAGTCTCTAGTTTGAGAAACAGACGCCTCACAGGTCCCCAACTGGCATCTTCATTAAATAGTACCCGCAAAACACCAGTGTCAACATCTACAGTGAAGAGGCGGCTGCGGGATTCTGGGCTTCAGGGCAGAGTGGCAAAGAAAAAGCCATATCTGAGACTGACCAATAAAAGAAAAAGATTAAGATGGGCAAAAGAACACAGACATTGGACAGAGGAAGACTGGAAAAAAGTGTTGTGGACGGATGAATCCAAGTTTGAGGTGTTTGGATCACAAAGAAGAACGTTTGTGAGACGCAGAACAAATGAAAAGATGCTGGAAGAATGCCTGACGCCATCTGTTAAGCATGGTGGAGGTAATGTGATGGTCTGGGGTTGCTTTGGTGCTGGTAAGGTGGGAGATTTGTACAGGGTAAAAGGGATTCTGAATAAGGAAGGCTATCACTCCATTTTGCAACGCCATGCCATACCCAGTGGACAGCGCTTGATTGGAGCCAATTTCATCCTACAACAGGACAATGACCCTAAACACACCTCCAAATTGTGCAAGAACTATTTAGAGCAGAAGCAGGCAGCTGGTATTCTATCAGTAATGGAGTGGCCAGCGCAGTCACCAGATCTGAACCCCATTGAGCTGTTGTGGGAGCAGCTTGACCGTATGGTACGCAAGAAGTGCCCATCCAACCAATCCAACTTGTGGGAGCTGCTTCTGGAAGCGTGGGGTGCAATTTCTCCAGATTACCTCAACAAATTAACAGCTAGAATGCCAAAGGTCTGCAATGCTGTAATTGCTGCAAATGGAGGATTCTTTGACGAAAGCAAAGTTTGATGTAAAAAAAATCTTATTTCAAATACAAATCATTATTTCTAACCTTGTCAATGTCTTGACTCTATTTTCTATTCATTTCACAACATATGGTGGTGAATAAGTGTGACTTTTCATGGAAAACACAAAATTGTTTGGGTGATCCCAAACTTTTGAACGGTAGTGTATATATATAACGTTTTTTTCCCGAAACCGTCAATGGTGTTACAAGTGCTCAACTAATGAGGAGTGGAATATCAACACAGATACAGGAAAAAAGTTTTAATACACTGCAGTACAGGCCTGTTTCATGCATCGCGCACTCATCAGCTGCTAACTCATCATTAGCAGCTGATGAGTGCACGATGGACAAAACAGGCCTGCACTGCAATGCATTAAAACTTTTTTCCTGTATCTGTGTGTTGATATATATATATATACATCAACACAGATACAGGAAAAAGGTTTTAATACATTGCAGTCCCATTCATATAGCAGCTGATGAGTGCATGATGCACGAAACAGGTCTGTATTGCAATGTATTAAAACTTTTTTTCCTGTATCTGTGTTGATATATTATTTTGAAACTATCAATAGATAATGTGTCATTTGCAACTTCAATCACAACAAATATATGAAATCTATCAAAGAATATGAAACCCTTTTTTTAGATGTCTCACTGTCAATACAATACAATAGCACTGGGTCAGTGAATATGCTAGCTTTTTTACATAAGTCTAGTGTGTAGTTATCTTTATTAAGAGTATTGGTTATAACTGAGATTAGATAGGTGTTGGTTCTACCTTCTCAGAGTATATCACCTAAACCTTTATACAGCACATATGTATAACCTACCTGCAACTCAGTGCTGCTTCTCTCTGCTTCACCCTCCCTGTCCTCCATAGGTACCTCCACCCGATCTGATCTCTGATATGAAAGCAGAGTCGAGTTATCCTATGGAGCTTGTGGTGTGTGATTCTAATGTTAAAGTGAAATAGCAGCGAGAGACTGCTTTATATACATTGTTGATGGATACTTGCTGTGGTTTAAGGTGGACTCGTTTTGACGTTACATAGGTTAATAAATCAAGCTGTTTTACAACCACCCGAAATATGTAGTTTGTCAAATCGCCCCCCCCCTTTGGAAATATGTGACAGGCTAGTGACTATTTCAGTCACCAGCCAGCTGACGTGTACAAGGATATCTGCAGACACCACAGACACATAATGTTGGCACAGATGTAATTGCCACTCGCCACATTGGTCCATCCACTGTAGCTGCATTGGGCCAGCAGCTGCCTGAAGTCTTGACTCCTTTCTGACTCTGCTGAAAATTTTACTAGTGACTTAAATGTGGCCCTCTCTAGTCTCTTCAATTCAGTCACACCTCTCACTACCACAGCTAGGCAACTACAGAGGCCTACACCCTGGTTTAACGATGAGACATGCTCTTAAGCAGGCCTGCAGGAGACTAGAACATAAATGACGAAAATCAAAATTGGAAGTTTTTTACCTATCTTGGCATGAGTGTTTATTGAAATTCAAGCATGCTTTATCCGCTGCAAAAGTAGCGTATCTCTCTCGCTTAATCAATATTAATAAACATACCACCAGATTTCTTCTTGACACTGTATCTAAATTTACTAAAAAGCAACCATCTATTAACTGCTCACCATTCATGGCCCATGAGTTTCTAGACTTTTTCTGCAATAAGGTTGATGAGATCATAAAAAAATTTGTTTTTCAACTCCAGCAATTCCTGCAGATCCTGTCTTACCAAATTCATATCTACAAAATGAGTCGCTGATAGTCCCTGCTATTATAGCTTTTGAGACCATCTCTCCTGATACTTTGACTAAGCTCATGTCAGCTTCGAAACCAACTACTTGCCTACTTGACCTGTTACCAGCAAAACTTTTTAAAGCCCTCTGGCCTTTCCTGGGACCTACAATGCTAGACATTATTAATTTATCACTTACTACTGGCACTGTTCCCAGCAGTTTTAAGGCAACTGCGGTTAAACCTCTACTTAAAAAACCACACCTCGATCCAGGGTCTCTTAATAACTATCGACCAGTCTCTAATTTTCCATTCTTTTCTAAAGTACTAGAAAGAGTTGTGTATCAACAACTTTCAACCCATACAGAAGAAAACGATCTATATTAACCTTTTCAATCAGCTTTCAGGGCCTGTCACTCAACTGAAGCTGCTCTGGCCAGAGTGGTGAACGATCTTCTACTAGCTATGGACTCTGATTCCACTTCTGTGCTTCTACTACTGGACCTCAGTGCAGCCTTTGACACCACTGATCACTGTATACTATTAGACAGAATAAATTGTAATTTTGGTGTCTGGCTTAGCTCTCTCTTGGCTTAAGTCCTACTTAACTGGAAGAACACATTGTGTCTGCTATAATAACATTACATCAAAACTCTCTGATGTTAAATATGGCATACCTCAGGGCTCGGGTCTTGGCCCTCTACTTTTCTATATGCAACCATGGAATAAATTTCCATTGCTATGCAGATGATACTCAGCTCTATGTGCCTATAAGGGCTGATGACCACACTCAAATGACTAATTTAGCGGCTCACTTGGCTGCTGTGAAAAATTGGATGTCACGAAATTTCCTGCTTTTAAATTTGGATAAAAACGAGACGCTGGTCGTTGGCCCTGCTAGACACAGACACCAATTTGATCAAGTAACAATAACAACCAACAACTCTGTGATTTCACCAAGTGTGGCAGCCAAAAATCTTGACGTTACATTTGATTCCAGCCTTTGCTTTGATAATCACATTAAAGAAATCCCCAAGACAGCCTTTTTTTCCACTTGCGTAACATAGCTAAAATTTAGTTTTTGCTGTCTATGGCTGCCGCAGAGACTCTAATACATGCTTTTGTTTCATCAAGACTTGATTATTGTAATGTTCTGTTTTTAGGTCTGCCACATGCCAGGATGAAAAGTCTTCAGATGGTTCAAAATGATGCAGCTAGAATCCTAAAAAAAACACAGGTTTTTGTATTTTAAAATCTAAACAGGCATCAAGTGACTCCTCGGTCATTCCTAGTTTTTCAAAACACATTTTAGTTGCACATAAAACATCCACTACACCCAACACGTTTTATAGTTATATCTATTGCTCTTATGTCAGATGATGGCCTTATAACTACTTACTTTTTACTTTGCAGGGTATTTCCTTTTAAAAGCTCCCCTCCCCCCCAAAAAAACAATTTCTTGTGTTTTGCCCCTCCCACTTCATTCTTTTTCATGTCATTTCCTCTCTCTCTCTTTGTCCTGGAATTCAGGACACAAACTATTTCAAACAAACTGTGCAGATTCAGGTACATGCTAACAAACACTCTCTCTCGCACTCTCTCTCTCTCTATCTCACACACACACACTAGAACACAATATTTGCACACACACCTGAGTAGACTTAATTTCATATACCTACTAATTTCCCTTGATGCACACACACACACACACACACACACACACACACACACACACACACACACACACACACACAGGAACATATACATAGACATCACATGTAATTGTAAAACTCCAGCCCTCCAAACACAAATATGCACAAGATACACACCCACATATACACGTACACACATGCAGGTGGAGTGGCTGCTTTACTGCCAGTAATTGTTGAGACAGCAGTGATGAAAGCTGTGAAAGCCTGAATGACAGACCGGACACAGGAATGGCCTCATTCACTCATTCACTACCACCTGCAACTACATACTGTGTGTGTGTGTGTGTGTGTGTGTGTGTGTGTGTGTGTGTGTGTGTGTGTGTGTGTGTGTATGTGTGTGAGTCATGGTGATGGAGAGAGAGAGAGAGAGAGAGAGAGAGAGAGAGAGAGAGAGAGAGAGAGAGAGAGAGAGAGAGAGAGAGAGAGAGAGAGAGAGAGAGAGAGAGAGAGAGAGCGAGAGCGAGAGGGAGAGGGAGAGATGAGAGCGAAAAAGCTATATTATTGTGTTTATAAAGAAGTGACTGCTTATGCAGTGATTGTGCATGTGTGTATGACAACTTGGGAGAGAAAAGAGAGAAAGAGAGAGTAGTGGGGAGAAAAAGAGAAAGGGGGATATGACGGGAAAACAATGTGTTTGAAAAATTAATGCTTATGTGTGCACATGAGTCTATGTGATTGTGCGTGTGTGCAGGTATGATTGAGATCCAGACAGAGAATAAAAAAATCTGTGTGAGCAATATTTTATGTATTACTGTGAAAGAGAAAGTACATGCTCGTGTGTGTGTGTGTGTGTGTGTCTGTGTGCGAGTCATGGTGATGGTGTGTCATCAGTCAGCCCTTCATGTGTAGGATGTTTGCATCATCAACCATCGAGCTATTCTGTTTTATTCGCTTTCAGGTTAGATTCTGGATTTACACACACACACACACACACACACACACACACACACACACACACACACACACACACACACACACACACACACAGAATATACAACTTTTATATACGGCAGACGCACAAAATTATAACAAACAAAACAACACACTCACAGACACACATGCTCCCATTCACATAGTCTATAGTTTACAATTAATTACACAAATCTCACACCATGTATATATGGCACATACACATTTACACTGTATATGTCTTCAGCCTATCTTGCTCTTTCAATGAACTGCATTCAGCCTGATTCAGTTAAATTCACTTCAGTTCAGTTTCACTTCAACTTACTTGAGTTCAATTTGATTCAATTCATTCCAAGTTAGTTCAGTCCGTTTCAGTGAAATTCAATAAAATTCAATTCAGTTCAATTTAGCTCACTTCACTTTAATGCATCATTAAATGAAAACGCAGAGGTGGGAGGAAGGAAGAGCTAGCAGAGAGAAGGAAGAAAAGAGGAGGGAATGGAAGTAAAACAAGACAACAGCTTGCATGACGCCCCCCATGATTCACGTCTGTCTCTCTGGCTGTCATAACTTACTCTATGTATGGTTTATTAGGCTCAGCTCATTTTTCCTGGCTACCAAATATCTACGTGTTTGGGGCACACAATGTAAACGGATGGCAGAGCATTTTAAAGAGTCATTGCTGAGATCTGTTGTGTACAAGGAAGTTGTTTAAACCACCTTTGCTGCGCTTTACTTATTTTCTGTTCAAATGATTCAGAATTCATAACTACATCTTCTTCCTGAATTGCTGGTTGAATTTTCCCCCAATTTGCTTTGCTCAAGAGCCAACACATCTGATTTTTCTTCTTCATTGCACCAGTAAAAGTTGTTTTATGTACAGATGTTGTTGCTGCTGCTATTACGATTATTATGATCATCATTATTATTTTTTTAAGATTGTTTTTTGGCATTTTCCGCCTTTGGATAGAGATAGTAGAGCGGGTCAGGAACGGCAGAGGAGAGAGAGGGGATGACATGCGGCAAAGGACCCGGGCTGTATTCGAACCCAGGCCCCTGCGGTAAGAACTCAGTCTTATGTGGTATGCTATCTACCAGGCGAGCCACCGGGCCACCCCCATTATCATTACTTTTATTATCATCATTTGTATTATTATCATTAATTATATTATTATTATTACTATTATTATCATATATCACTGATTTGTGAATAATGCGATGAAATGCTAAGAGTGCTGGGTTAACAGCGGCAAGCCTGCTTACCAAGTCCTTGTGTTGTCCCACCATTGACAGACCACCATCGGTGACAACAGACACAATTTTGCTCACATCCAAGCCATTCTTCTCAAAGAACTGTGTTAATTCATCAAAGAGGATTTCCCCAGTTGTGCGCCCAGGCAGAGGAAGCAAACAAAGTAGCGCTTCCCGAAAGGTCTTCCCATCAAAAAATCTTGTGAACACAGACAGCTGTACCATATCGGTTCGGTCACAGGATGAGTCTATGGCTAGTGATATGGCTTCTGCTTTCTCCAAATCCATGAGCAGATTGGAAAACACTCCTCCGTTTAAAGTTTCTACTCTTCTTGTTGTCATGTTAGTTGACAATGGCACCTGCTTTTAATAACGCCACAACTGCTTTCTTGTTTTTCACATCATGGCATAAAGCTTCACCAACCATATCAGTTGCACATGTTTTAATCATCTCAGCACCAGCGAATGGCTTCTCAGTTTCAGCAAGGCTCCATGAAACATGCAATGATGCAGCTGTTGCACTCTCATGTGCCGGTGTTGATTTACAGATAGCAGAAATGGAGTGCTTGTATGATGCCTTCATATTTGCTATTGCGATGATCTGATTTTGTAGGGTAGTGGGCATTAAAACTGGCAGCATGCATAGTGTTGAAGTGCTGCTTGAGATTATCTTCTGTGCAGACACTACGGTCTGCATGCATATCAAGCATGTCGGTTTAGCATTGGCGTGGTCTGGTAAAATAAAACTAATCAGTCCGGTCA
The DNA here is from genome assembly GCF_029633865.1 of Lampris incognitus. Classification (NCBI taxonomy): domain Eukaryota; kingdom Metazoa; phylum Chordata; class Actinopteri; order Lampriformes; family Lampridae; genus Lampris; species Lampris incognitus. The sequence continues at coordinate 38,035 of NW_026611295.1, forward strand.
GATTTGAACAGATGGTTTTCCTGGATGACTTTATGCTTTTTCACACAGGCCAGGTTGTTGGTTTAGGACAGTTACTTGATTATCTGCCGTGGCGGCATGGTGGCGCAGTGGTTAGCGCGGTTGCCTCACAGCAAGAAGGTCCTGGGTTTGAGCCCCAGGGTAGTCCAACCTTGGAGGTCGTCTCGGGTTGTCCTCTGTGTGGCGTTTGCATGTTCTCCCCGTGTCTGCGTGGGTTTCCTCCGGGTGCTCCGGTTTCCTCCCACAGTCCAAAGAAATGTAGATCAGGCGAATCGGCAATACTAAATTGTCCCTCGATGTGCATGTGTGTATTTGTTGGCCCTGTGATGGCCTGTCCAGGGTGTCTCCCCGCCTGCCGCCCAATGACTGCTGGGATAGGCTCCAGCATCCCCGCGACTCTGACAGCAGGATAAGCGGTTTGGATAATGGATGGAGGGATGGATGACAATCTGTGACTTAGCTGGTGAGTGGCTCTGTCTAGTCAAGGACCATAGAGAGCACGGAGGACGTCTTGTGTCTACACACTCTACGACATAGTGGGTCAAGTTTAGGATGTGGGGTGAGGTCGAAATAAAGTAGAGCAACATGCACTTTATTTCACATGTTGTGCACTTTATTTCACATGTTATGACAGGTGCGTTAGTGCCAATGGGTCTTTGCGGGCCAGACATTTGGCTCTCATGGGCCGGACCTGGCCCGCGGGCTGCTTACTGGGGTTCAGGGTACTGAGATCTGCCAGCTGACAGATAATAGTTTTTTTGATCAGCTTGGTTCTGTAAATGCCATGAAGATGCGTCGTTCCCCAAGTTTCGTCCAAATCGAGCCAGTGTCTGAGAACTCACATTGCCACAGACGAACACCAGCAAATATACTAGTCCCTCCCCAATCGCTCTGATCACGGGGGACAAAAACGGAGAGAGGGAAACCGTAGAAGCGAGGAAGACGAGAATGAGAGAGGCAGCAAGGACAGAGGGAGGAAGAGAGGCCTGGTGACTTCACTTCCTGTGTTCCTCTTCCTCCCTCTGCAGACACTGTCATCCTTTACATATTTCATCTCCCTCTTTCTATTTATAAAAATACACCTCCATCTTTGAATTATTGATCAGTAAAAGGGTAACCCTCTCTCTCTCTCTCTCTCTCTCTGTCTCTCTTTAATGCCATCTTTCATCTGCACTGCTCTCTCACACAAACATTCCAGCTAAAAACTCAAAGTACCCATTTACTTAACTACTAATGCTGTTGTTAAGTGTGTTGTCTGTAGTGACCATTCCAAAACTTGTCTAAGTTTCAAAGAATAGGTCAATAGCTATATTTTCTTGGTCCTTGGACAGTGTTTTTTTGTCCACTATACTGGGATATATATTTGTCCATGCAGAGGAAGAGCTCCCACTGTCATATAATCAAGAACCCTCTTGACTAAATGAGGGACATTTTGGGATCTCTGACCTCATTAGAAATAATGCTGCAATATGAACGTAAACAATGAATCATCTACTAGCCAACCTTTCGTTCAGTACCAGCTCTTGCGAAAACTTTTCTTCCCTCCAGACATTTTTTTTCGGCTTATTATCTTTACTAACTTTACTTCCCTGGGGTTTTCTCTGCTTGATTTACAGTTCTTCTTTTAAATGTCCATTTACTTTCTTGATATATAGTACCCTGTTTCTGCTGTCACTCGCTCCACTCCTCTTCACTTTCTCCCATCTCTCTCTCTCTCTCTCTCTCTCTCTCTCCAGTGACAAGTCTCCTTCTCGACTGGAGACTGCACGTGATTCAGTTATGCATGTCTCCCTCTCCACAAAAGCCCCACTATCTCTATCTGTCTCTTCTCCTCCCTTTCTCCCCGTCTTACTCTATCCTTCGTTATTGCTCGCATCTCTCCCTCTTTCCTTCTTTCTCTCATTCTTTCAACATTTCTCCCTTCATCTCCCCCTGCCCTCCATCTGTATATCTTCTCATTCTGTTCTGTTCTTCAGCAGAGCCTTGGGCCTAAAGCCACACACACACACACACACACACACACACACACACACACACACACACACACACACACACACACACACAAATGTATGTACACAATACACACACATAACTCATACAGACAATCTTTGACTTTAAAAGCTTCCCATGTGGTTTATCAAAAGATTGCATTATCCTCTTTTTGCTTTCTTTCTTCTGTGTGTGTGTGTCCACCATGTATACAGTCGCCCTATATATAATGCAGTGTTATGTGTGAGTCTGTCCGGGGGCAACAACACAACATTACAGGCAGTATATGTATATGTGGTATGTGGTTAATATAAAGACTTGTGTTTCTCTGCAGAGACCCTGGGAGACCTACTACTGAAAGCGCTTCATACTAACTGTGACTCAATACTAACTCACTCAGCGGATGGATTATTTACTTAGCCACCCACTTTTTCACTTAACTTTCCCTTCCCTCCCATGCCTTCCTTCTTTGTTTGTGTCTCTTTCTTTCTTTCTTTCTTTCCTTCTTTCTTTCCTCTCCCTTCTGTCTCTCTATTCAGTATGCTGTATTTGATAAAGTGAGGAAGCAGCGTCTGATGTTTTCTTTCTTTCCATGCTGCCCCCTAATATCCACATATTCGAATACTCATTGGACAGGCTGGTGTTCAGAAATAATTCCCCCTTGGGCGACCAGGTAGCATAGCGGTCTATTCCGTTGCCTACCAACACGGGGATCGCTGGTTCGAATCCCCGTGTTACCTCCAGCTTGGTCAGGCGTCCCTACAGACACAATTGGCTGTGTCTCCGAGTGGGAAGCTGGATGTGGGCATGTGTCCTGGTCGCTGCACTAGCAACTCTTCTGGCTGGTCGGGGTGCCCGTTTGGGGGGGGGACTGGGGAGGGGGACTGCGGAGTATCCTCCCACGTGCTTTGTTCCCCTGGTAAAACTCCTCACTGTCAGGTGAAAAGAAGCGGCTGGCGACTCCACATGTATCGGAGGAGGCATGTGGTAGTCTGCAGCCCTCCCCGGATCAGCAGAAGGGGCGGAGCAGCAACTGGGATGGCCCGGAAGACTGGGGTAATTGGCCAAGAACAATTGGGGAGAAAAAATCCAAAAGAAAAAAAAAAAAATGAAATAATTCCCCTATGCTTCATTTTCTTTATTTTTTCCTGCACAGCCACATCAAGAGTTTTTATATACACCATCTTGACTAAGTATCCCGTGGCATAGCTCATTATTCTCGTTCTGTTTACAAACTAATGAGCCGGGAAAGTGGATGATGTGCAGGTCTTTAGTTTTACAACCCACCAGCATGGGCAGCTAGGCTACTGGCATTACATTGATGAACTTGGCATTTTTGTCACAATATATGGACAAAGGTAAAATGCCACCAACTCGAATACAATTGTGCTTCAGTGCTAAGTGCACATCTCTCCGTTAGTATTTCTATCGCTCCAAAAACAAATGATGACCAAGTGTACCTCTCCTGTCAACAATTGGCAGATCTACAGGGTTATCTACGCACAGAAGTAGAGGTCCTTGTTAGCATGATGCCCTGGTTTTTAGGTCTACTGAAGCTTTTCTGTTCCCAAACTCGATGACTAGTCACTGTATTTTTAATAAACATGAAAATATGAACAGGGAACAAATGCCCACGGTGGCTGCGCTCATGATCTGTCATCTGTCTGAGGTGTTGATTTGTTCTTATTAGTTAATAAATTTAGAATGAATATTCTTTTGCCATTTACACAAAGCTCGAAAAAAGGTATTTGGGACAGCCCTGATTCTTTGTATTTCTTCCTCATCTCAGAGCCAGTATGTATGGAGCAATGAAGGGGAGGTGAGAGATCAGCTGGGGTATGTATGGAGCTATGAAGGGGAGGTGAGAGATCAGTTGGAGTATGTATGGAGCTATGAAGGGGTGGTGAGAGATCAGCTGGAGTATGTATGGAGCGATGAAGAGGAGGTGAGAGATCAACCGGGGTATGTATGGAGCGATGAAGGGGAGGTGAGAGATCAGCCGGGGTATGTATGGAGCTATGAAGGGGAGGTGAGAGATCAGCCGGGGTATGTATGGAGCGATGAAGGGGAGGTGAGAGATCAGCCGGGGTATGTATGGAGCGATGAAGAGGAGGTGAGAGCTCACTCGGGGTATGTATGGAGCGATGAAGAGGAGGTGAGAGATCAGCCGGGGTATGTATGGAGCGATGAAGGGGAGGTGAGAGATCAGCCGGGGTATGTATGGAGCGATGAAAGGGAGGTGAGAGATCAGCTGGGGAATGTATGGAGCAATGAAGGGGAGGTGAGAGATCAGCTGGCTGATAAACAGCTTTCATTATGCCTCAGCGGGACAGCCGTGATACAAAGAAATAACTAAAAACCATTTGATTATGCAGTTTTCCCAGACCTCTTGTTCTCTGTCTGTCTGCCTGTCTGTCTCTTCCTCTCTCGCTCTTCCCTTTTCTCCCTTTTTGCCCTGTGTATCCTTGTAGAGACACTCAAACAAATCGAAATCTTGTTCTGTCTGCATTGATGCTTTCTCTATTAAACAGGCCAGGAGCTTGTTAGAGGACATGTTCTGCCGATGTCAAAGTGAAACCTTTACATTATGAATGTCAGTCTAATGACCAACTGAGACAGCCTTTAGGGTGCTTAAGAAACACGGAGGGCTGAGGTCTCTGTGCACCTGTGGATGAACTCCATGTAATTTCCTCTAATATGCCCACACAGTGCACCCAGCCGATCGAAGGGAGGAGAAGGACAGCAGCTGCCTAAGTGTAAACCGGTGGTGATTCCGTATGTGACGGGAGTGTCGGAACAGTTGAGACGTGTATTTTCCAAACACTGCATCTCGGCTGCTTTCAAACCCCAAAACATGCTGCGCCAGAAATTGGTGCACCCCAAGGATCGGGTCCCCGGGCACAAACAGAGCAATATAGTGTGTGCTGTTAAATGTCAGGAGGATTGCCGTGACTTGTACATCGGGGAAAATAAACAGATGCTGGCCAAGGGGATGGCACAACACAGGAGAGCTAACACGTCAGGCCAGGACTCCACAGTCTACACCCATCTACAGGCCAGTGGCCACTCTTTCAAGGAGGATGTGCACATCCTTGATAGGGAGTAACGCTAGTTTGAACAGAGAGTCAAAGAGGCCATTTATGTGAAGAGAGAACGACCATCCCTGAACCGAGGGGGGGCTAGGAATACATCTGTCACCATCTTACAATGCTGTGATTGCAGCTATTCCCCCAATCCTCTGTGACTAGTACACATGGCCATTGTAGCTCTAGTTAATGGTCACGGCAATTTGATTATGAAGCTCATTGTTTTCGGTCGTTATGCCACTGTATTGTTTATAAGGGGGGGGGGGGATACCTGCAGTCACCTGAGACTGAAGAGGCCACTTAGATGAGGGATGAAATGTTTCTCTCAATAAACGTTGTGTCCAAATGAACTGATTCACCTTTCTGAGTTCCAATAATATGATATTTGCATATTCTTTTGAATCTTTGGGAGAGCTGGAATCCAACACTGAGGTTGGGAAAATAAGGTTGACTGTGTTTCTATGTGCAAATGATGATGTGTGTTGTATAGTATACTATAATGTGTGTGTGTGTGTGTGTGTGTGTGTGTGTGTGTGTGTGTGTGTGTGTGTGAATGTGGATTTTGTCTGCAAGTTGGTGACAGTCTTAAGTATTAAGTATCAGTTTTGTCATTTAGTTATGAAGTGTTTCATGAAAGGACACCAGAGGTCGAAGATGAAGGCCATTTAACACAAATGTATGTGGACATGCTATAGGGGCATCCAAATGACACATTGACGTTCTGAATACTGGGCTATATTTCTCCAGTAAGCACATGTCATGTAATGAGAAAATGGCTTGATTTGTTGTTAAGCTGACCTGAAAGGTCTTGTTAGTTGGCTAACTTAATATTGTTAGCGTTCCGTGAAATGCTGTATAACACTGAAAGAGTCAGCCTTCATAAGAACATGAGGATAAGCTAACAACAGTATAGATGAGGGATCTGATAGAATAACAGAGAAATTATCAAGTGAAAATGTTCTAATGAGTTATGATAGCCTTTAGCATTACTGTCACTACCAACTCCATACAGCACATGAAAAAGAGAGAGAAAGTAAGCGAGAGAGAGCGAGAGAGAATGGCCACCGTATGCTTGTCCTTGCACACATATGTGTGTGTGTGTGTGTGTGTGTGTGTGTGTGTGTGTGTGTGTGTGTGTGTGTGTGTGTGTGTGTGTGTGTGTGTGTGTGTGTGTGCTTGCATAAGCTTTCTTACCTCCACCAGGTGCGGCGTGGGGTTGAAGCCACACAGGTTACAGACTTGGCTGTGACACTGAGTACAGGAGTTGTAGTTTGGCGGGTCGGAGCTGCCGATGTTGAGCTCTGTTTTACACAGAGGGCAGTTCACTTTTGGCTTCTCAGGCTCCGGAGCCGGCACTGAAGGGGGCGCCGCAGCTTTGACGGGCTCCTGTTGCTGCGGAGCTTTTTGATGATGCATGGGCGACTGTCGATGTTGCTGTCCTTGTTGATGCTGCTGTGGCCCTTTTTGATGATGCACGGGCGACTGATGCTGGGCCATGCCCTGTTGATGATGCATGGGTTGCTGTTGTTTCTGGCCTGGTGCATGGGGGCCACCTATTTGATGTCCACCCGTCTGACCAGGAGCATGTGGACCTCCTTTTTGGGGTCCACCCATCTGACCAGGGGCATGAGCGCCCCCCATTTGCGTTGGTGCACTGGGGCCTCCCATTTGGGTTGGCGGATGGGGGCCCCCCATCCCGAATTGTTTAGCTCCAGGGCTATCTTGCTGTTGCTGCCTAATATCTGGAGTTGCATTGCTAAAGACTACTTTGCCTCGGGCAGGGCTTGGCTGGGTGGAGGCAGTGGGTAGTGGATCTACGTTGATGAGAGTACTAGCCTGGTTTAGCAGTGATGCCCCAAAGCCAAACAACTTAGTGAGACCATCCTGGGCAGGAGGAGGTGCCTGGCTCTGAGGCCGGTGGGCGGGGGAGGAGCCAGCGCTTCTGGTCTGATCGTGGTACCCGTGTGGCAGGTTGGTGCATGGGAGAACCACGGCCCAAATCAGGCTGGGAGGGAGCCTTGGTCAATCCGGGGAGGGGTACCGCACCCGGGTGGGGAATTCGAGGGCCCCCAGGCTGATTGGGTCCACCTCCAAGACCCCCAACTCCTGCTGGAGCTCCATGACCTCTTTGGGAGTAGGGGTCAGACCTCATCCCCTGCTGAGATGGTCCTGTATGGGGATGGATGCCCCCAGGGCCTGTCGGGGCCTGAGGCTGAGCCTGAGGTTGAGCCTGAGGCTGAGCCTGGGGTTGGAATTTGGGTCCTGCCATGGACGGAGGGAAGGTTGGGTGCTGGGACTGTGGATACCCTTGGGACTGAGAATAGGGCTGTGCCTGGCTGTAGGGTTGGGACTGAGGCTGCTGTTGCAGGTGGCTTGGCTGACCTTGTGCCTGGGGTTTGGGCTGAGCCGGCTGTTGCGTGGGCTGAGCTGTGGGCTGCTGTGGCTGGACAATGGGTTTGGCCTGGTGGGATGGCGAGTGAATCTGCTGCTGGCTCTTGGAGCGGGGTGTGGTCATGTCAATACCCAGAGCCCTCTGCATCTGGCAGTTCAGACACAACCACTCCTGAACCTGGAGACAAAAAAAGCAGAGAGAGAGAGATTTATTTCTAATTTATGTTGGCATTTTTACAACTCTAAATTGGCAAGGTAAGAAAAGTCTGCACGTCAAGAGAGAAAAAATGAGAGGATAAAAAACAGGGTGGGAATGAAGAGGGGAGAAATAGACAGAGAGAGATGGAGCAGGGGAGAGATGTGGGCAGAGAGAAGACGAACGAGAAGACAATGATAGCGAACCGATAATCCAAATGGAAAACATTCCCGTCGTTCATTCGTTTTCTCCTCCAATGCGATCATTATTGGTAATTTCACCTACTATTAGAGACCAAGAGAAAACGCATCACGCCCTCCTCTTCTGCGGGCCACATTAACACAATTCATCCAACTTCAAAGCCAATGAAGACAAATTGCATTCGGATTGGTAGAAACAGAATCTTGTTTATTTATTTTTCCATGGAAGACAGTTGGACCTTGGGAGGAGCAGGAACCAGACGAGAAGAAAAATATGATTCAACCACATATCGACTACAGCAAGGAATGATTCGCTAAAACCGCAACCTCTCTGTGTCACGCACACACGCATAACTATAAACATACAAGCAGAGCATACAAGCACGCAAAGGCAAGCAAGCATGTATGCACACAGCCACACACGTGTATACACACAAACACACACTAAAGCACACACATTAGGATGTGCATACCGGCATGATAACACACAAACACATGCACGCCCGACGCCCGCACATGTGCAGACTCATGGATAAATACAGCAAGATGCAAAGATATACAGACACAAACGTCTAATAATGCACAAACACACACAGAACACACCACCGCATCTAAAAATAAGACACATCATCCCTCCTCCTCCTCTCCTCATTTCTTCCTTCAACCTCCTTGGTCGTCCTCTTTCTCCAGATGAGAGGTGATTCTCCCTTGTGTCCGGACTCGTCTTTGCGCTCTAATTTCCTCCGACTACTAGAAGCCACATCGATCCTCCCTGTGCTGTGTCGGCCTGCTGTGTCCTGTCTGTCCAATTCCCACGCAGAGTTTCATGCCACCACCATGCACGTTTGTAGCAAAGCAACACCACTTGGCTAGCATCCGGCGCTACCCCTGCCACCATGGCAAACCTAGCTAGACGCCACACATTGTCAGCTTAGCCGGAAACAGCAAACAACCAATAATGGCCCC